>NC_045427.1:74194038-74289038 GCF_902635505.1 Sarcophilus harrisii
AAGATAGGTTTTGGGGAGAAGAAAATTAATTCTGTTTTGGACATGTTGAATTAGAATATGTATGGGACATCTGGTTGGAAAAATATAAGAGGAAGTTGGTAAAATAGGATTGGAGCTCAGGAGAGAGACAAGGACTGTGTATATAAGTCTGGAATTCATCTGATAGAGATGATAATCGAAGGCATTGACATTAATGAGATCACCCTGAGAAAGTAAAAAAAAAAAAAAAAAAAGAAAAGAAAAGAGAAAGGGGTACATGAGAGGATCTTGAAGTATAGTCATAGTTAGAGGGAGAAGCATGAACTATAATTCAGCAAAAGAGGCAGAGAAATAGTAGCCAAACAGTTAGAGGGAGAACCAAAAGAAGTCATAATAAAAACAAACAAACAAACAAAACAAAACAAAACCAATGGTGAAAGAGTATTTAGGTGGAGAGAGAGAGAAAGATCTGCCAAATAATTAAATGCTGCAGAGTGGTCAGGAAAGATGAAGCCTTGAAAAAATTCCTTTGATTGGCCATTGAAAAGATCCTTGATAATTTTGGAAAGAGCAGTTGCAGTTAATATGGGTGGGTGGAAAACAAAGGGAGGGAAGAGAGAGAAAGGAGATAAACACAAACAAAGCTAAGAGACAGTATTAATTAAGTGCATTACAGAGCTACAAAGTTGCCATCAAAGACTACATAGACCATCGGGGAAAATCTGCTTTAAGAATTGATAGGAAAATCTGAGAAGGTTTTCTAGACAAGATAACATGTAAATAGATCTTTAAAGGATGGCTAGGAAATGCAATGTGTCCAAAACTGCATAGCTAGTTGTAATGTCAGGATTGGAGTTAGCCTTTCTTCTTTCACAGGTATTTCTTTTTTTCCCCACTCAATGCAAATACTTTCTTTATACACAATCCAACAAGACCTCTAGCATCTTTCAAGAATTTCTATAAATCTTCAGCTTGTGCTGGTCAATCTGTGGATAAAGTTGCCTCCTTCTTCCCCAGTCCAATTTACATAAAACCAGATTTGAGCAATCTCTTTGGATACCCATAATGAAATCCTACTCTATCTCTTACATACTCAATAATAACAATCCTTTACATTTACTAATATGTGGTTTCATGGGGAAGTTACACAGCACATTCACATTCATTATCTCATTTAATTCTCCTGATAGCTATGTGAGGGAGGTATAATATGGAATATTATTTTGTAGATGAAGAGATTAATACTCAGAGAGAACATGTTAGCTTAATATGATCATACAGACAGGAAGAGCCAGAATATATTTAGTTGATTCCAAATCTGGAACACTTTCCATTATCAAATCTTGTTTCTGACTATTCTAATCAATGCTTCTCATTGGACCTAAGGAACATTAAGAAAGTATAAAATAACAGGGCCTTTTAGGCTATTGCCCTTTTCTTTCAACAATTATACTCTGACTGTCTATTCCTATCTCATGTCTTCCCTTATACATTTAAACCTCAACATATCTAGAATAGAACATGATTGGTGACTGAGTGAATATATCATTGTCATTGGAGTCAGGAAACTTGGTTTTCATCCTTTAAGCTTTAAGCTGTGGTCCTCTCAATGATGCTCACAGAAAGCCTGAAGCTTTGGTAGCAAAAGAATGAGCTAAGTCATATTCTAGAAGGGTCCACAAAATCCTTGCTCCTTGGAAATTTGAAGAGAGAGTAGATTTCAAAACTGGTAGCTTTCCTATCTTCCATGTGTCCCAGGGGAAGCACTCAAGAAACTCATTGGTATTGTTGGGCAGGCTTGCTCTTTGCCCCAACAAGATGCTCTAATTACATAGTGAAAGGGAGATAGGCACTTTCAAACCTCCCCAAATCCCCACAGCTTGAAGTAAACTTTAGTCTATCATTACTACAGCAGGTTTGGGTTTGTTCCTATCATCTGGCAGTAAGTCTTTCAGGTCTCCCTGACAGCAGAAACCAACCCCAAGACATGGATATTGTGTTTAGGTTTGTGTCTTATAAACATTAATTATGAAATTCAGACCCTTGAACCCCTTCTTTCATCCAAGCAACTTGTAATTAGCCAAATATCATTACACACTTACCTAAATAGTACTCACTGATGCTCCTTTGGAAGTGTGGACACGGAGTCACATTGGTTCACCCTTTTCAAGAGGCACCCTTCTGGATGGATGTCTCATTCAAGTATGGAGGTAACCCTGGGATCTTAAGGGTTAAGCTAATAATAACAAGCTTGGACAACCTTTAAGTATAGGTGTGATATTGCGTTATGTGTCTATCACTCCTTTAGGGAAAGTATATTGAATTGAAAATTGAGAGATCCCTCTCTGTTAGCACTTTCCTCTCCCCTGCTCTGGTGGAATGCTGGACCTGGGCTCAGGAAATCTTGACTTCAAATCCTCCTCAGACAATTGATAACTGCATGACCCTGGACAAATAACTTGACTGCTATCAGCCTCAGTTACTTAATCTATAAAAAAGGACAATAGGAAAACTTACCTGATAATTATTGTTATGATATATAAGTGAAGCAAAAAAGAGATCACAAGATTGTAAAGTGCTATATAATTTTTGGTAATTATTATTACTTCTAACTGGTGATGATAATGAGGTACCCTTTTAGAGACTATGGGGAAATAAGGCCTCTCTTCAGACATGGTATGACCCGGCATCTCTGTGACTGTGTCTTTGAGACCACATGCCTGGCTGCCTTCTTGGTGGATCCCTCTCATTTCAAGGTCAAATCCAAGGGCTTCTTGCTTTTTTCCTTCCTCATCTTTTCCTTTTTTCCTTCCTCCTCTTTTCGTTTTTTCCTTCCTCCCTCCCTCTTCTCTTTCTTTCTTTCTTTCTTTCTTTCTTTCTTTCTTTCTTTCTTTCTTTCTTTCTTTCTTTCTTTCTTTCTTTCTTTCTTTCTTTCTTTCTTTTTCTTTATCTCTTTTTCTGAGTTGAACTAGAGAGAAAACAAAAATTTTAAGTAAAAAAAAAACAACAAAAAATTAAAAAAAAATTCACACGACATCCAGGAGAAAGTTGAAGGGGGAGTAATTTACTCAAAATCACATAAATAGAAAACATAAAAGTCAGTATTTAAACTCCAGATTTCTGATTTTACATCCAATGCCATTTTAATTACATTATAGGTACAGTGATGAAGAATTTTAGAAGAGAGTGCATGTTTTAGAGATAATAAAGACTGCTTGATGAGAAGAAAACTAAAGAGACTGATCCTGGTCTGGGAAGCTCAGTGGCAGCTGATCCAATGTATATATATGCCTGATCCTGACCTCTTGTGCTTGCCCAGCTGGACCACTAAACCTTGTGGCATCACACTGATCTTGCAAAGTCATACCCTACTTTTAAGAATATAGAAATAGATTCTGATTCATGGACAAAACATTTTCATTTCAGCCATTGCCTAATGGCTTATTTGCAGTGTCTGTAAAAGTCAAGAGAAAGGAGATGGATAAAATACATACTTTCATCATGAAACAGGGAGAAAATAGAGGGGAAGGTAATAATGAAGAAAGAAATCTCTCTCCATTCCTCTCTCTCTCTGTGTCTCTGTGTCTCTCTGTCTCTGTCACTGTTTCTGCCTGTCTCTGTCTCTCTCTCTCACACACACTTCAACATATACATATATGTATGTATACATATATGTGTATGCATGTGTACTTTTATGTTTGTGTGCACAAACATATGTATATGTGTGTATATATTTATAATCTCTCTACTTAAGTTGTCTAGTTCTTTCCAGGTTTAAGTCTTATGTTGATTCTAATTCAATGTCTGAATCTCTACTGCTTTCCTGTTTAATACTCTTCCCTGCTCTCCCCAAATCCTTTCTTTGTCTTAGCATCTTATGTTGAAAAGTAAGTTACCTTCAGCTGGCCATTGGTGGGGACAATAGTTATCAAGTTTATGCTATTTGGAGAAAAAAAATCCACTTGCAAATGAGACAGATGCATACACACACACAGAGACAAAGAGAGAGAGAGAAAGAGAGAGAGAGAGAGAGAGAGAGAGAGAGAGAGAGAGAGAAAGACAGGAACAGAGACAGACAGAGAGAAATGGAAAGAAACAGATACACACTGACAAAGAAGAAACAAGCAAATACTAAGCATCCGAGAGTGTCCTATTTTAACAAATTACTCTTGCTAATTAGGTGCTAAGTATAGTAACTATTCTGTTGAAGGAGTGTGTATGCTGACAGTGCCTCTTAAATTTGGATACTTTGAGGCAAAACCCTAATCACCTCACCCTAGTTAAAGGTCTAAAAATCATAATGTGCCATCTTTGATTAGAAAAATAGCATAACAATAAACATTTTTGATGAATATGCCTTTTCACATTTGAGTTTCACAACTTATGAGGTAGATAGTATAAATATTATTATCTAATGTGAAAATATGTTTAGAAGAATTGCACATGTTTAACCTATATTGTATTACTTACTTGATAGGAGAGGGGGAAGGTGAGGCAGGAGGAAAAAACTGGAGCACAAAGTTTTGCAAGGGTTGAAAATTATCTTTGCATATATTTTGAAAAATAAAAAGCTATTATTTTTAATTATATTATATATTATATTAAAATAAATATTGGGGATACAAAATTAAATGTTATTGTCTCTATTTTAGAGGTAAGTAAACTGAGACTCGGGGAATTTGGATGAAACATAAATTGGTACTCTTATAATGCAGCATTAAGGCATAGTATATATATTGATGTATGAACAACCTATATTCAAAGCAACCTTCCATCCTAGCATCTATGATAATCAGCACAGATCCCAAAGATTTAAATAATTATGAATCTTGAAGGCCATAAAGCAATTGAAAGCTTATTAAAGTCTATGAAAAAAATGGTAACTCTTGCCCAGTCAGGAAGTTATGAACTCAGGAAATCTTTTTTGGTCCCATTTTAAATGAACTCTTTTCTTTCAAAAGATGATTGGACATTTTAAAAGAACATAAAATCATTTTCCCTTTTGATTTTTACTTTAGCATCAGTTAATTTCTATTTATTCCTCCTCTCCCATTTCACTAATATCCCCTTTGTGTGTGTATATTTGTCCGATGCAATCTAGGAAACAATCACCTTAATTGATCCAGTGTTAACCTCTAACAGCTTAAGATCCAGACTTTTTATCTCTCGCTCAATCCTGGCTGCAGAATTAATTCCCTATAGTGCTTACATCTTTGTCACCACTGCTAGCCCCTAGGGGAATGGGGGTGTGTGGAAGGGGGGTCTTTATAAAAAAGCATCTCTGTAAATAAATGCTGCTGTAAACAAAACAGGCTGATGTCCCTGCAGGCTAACCCAGTGCTGCAAAGCCCAGGTAGATACGTTTATTTTGCCTCCCACTGTACACAATGATAAATTTCGTCCAGGTGTCATATTTTTTAGTGCTAGGTGAGGATTGATGGTTTACAGTAGGCTGATCCATCATCGGAGGCAGGTGGCACTGTATTGGAATTCCAGAAATCTGTTCCCAATCACATTCACTGTTGGATGACTCAGTAACGACCCTATTTGCGATGCGTTACTGAAAATCAATGTGCCACATTCAAGGTCAATGTACTGTTAGAAAACTCTTTAAGCACTGATGGATGGGTTGTGTTCATTCAGAATAAATGTGAGAAGAACCTGACAGCTGAGCGTCTAATATCAGTGCCAACTTTAAGAGACAGACTTCCTTCTTAATAGAAAAAAAAGTGATTCCCAGAGGGGATGAGATCATTCAGTTCCTCTTGTTCTTTCCTCTTTGGGATAGGAAAGTAATGGGTTAGAGTATTTGTTCTTGCACAATTAAAGCATCAGAGCTGTGAGGGAATCATTGATGAACAACAGCATTTGTGGATTTCAGCCACTGAATATTTTAAAATTCTTCTGGTTTATTTTATAATAACAACAACGGAGGCTAATAAAATGTCAGGGTAATAGAACAAAGAGAAACAAAGGGATGCATTAGAAAAGGTTCTATGCTGGGAGTGAAGATGCTGGGGTCCTGTTATTTCCTGTAGGAAACAGAGCAGACATGTGCATAGGATTAGGCAAACAGTGTAAGGGAAAAGACATCCCTACCTGGGGAATAGATGTTACAGGACAGATTCAGAAATATATCAAAAACCAGATGGAGAAAGGAAGAAAAATACTTTCAGAGCACTGACGGGGGGGGGGGGGCTTAAATGAGTGATAAAAAGTGGTTGAAGAAGAGATTCAAGTCAGATCAGCACTAGATCAGAAGCTCAGATATTTGGAGGTCTGGTCACTGCCACTGAGTTTGCTCAAATGTACTCTTCAAACTTCAGTCTTTCTAGTGTTTGCCAACTGTATTCCCATTTACTCTCCTTTCTGGTCATAGGTTGGATCCACGATTCACTTCCCACTAATATTCACTGCCTCTCTCTCCCAAAGAACACATCCATCATGCTCTGTGATTACATGATTCCTACTCTTGCCGCTATCCTGATTTAGACACATGACTTTGAACATGTCCTTTTCCTTTCTAGATGTCTATAAAATGAGGGAGTGGACGAGATGATATTTATGGAAATCTGGACCACGAGGATCATAGACCATATATTCATGTGAAAATACAAGAGGCAGAGCAAAATACAGCTTCAGTGACTCTCCTCCTACAAACTATCTTACATACATGTGTTAAGATCATGCAAGGTGGCTGAAGAGCCATAACAATAGAGAGAAACTTTGTTTTAGAATCCTCTGAATACTAAAAAGCAAGAGAGGTATAACCTTGTAAGTTACATACTCAAAAAAGCTGTTTTCCATTCTTATAAAGTTGTCCAACAGAGACTAAGGAAAAGAATGAAAAAAAAATTAAACACTTATTATGTCCTAAACTAAATGGAAAGAGGATTCCCTATAGATGACAGTGTCTTCCAGTATTTCAACTTTTGTGGATAATATTGTACTGATTATAACATATCCTGGGATATCATAGAATCCCCTAAGTGACTTATACAAATGTACAAAAATACAGCCTAATAAACCACATAGAGGTGGAAAAAAAGATGGGAAAAATTCTATTTTCGGATTATAATATACAGAAATCATCTTTATTTTCTTACTAACTCCTATTGTTTCTACCTTTGGAATATCTGTCCTCTACATCCCCTTAACTTTCATCACGTAGCCACTACACTGATATAGATCCTCATCATTTCATGCCTAAAATATGGCAAAAGGCTTCTGATTGGTCTCTGCACCAAATTTCTCTACTTTCAAGTCCATCTTCCACTGTGATAAATACCAGTGATCTTTCTAAAACTCAGGTCTAACTATATTATTCTCCTATTCAATTTCCCACTCAATCTCCTACTCAGTAGCTTCCAATCAACCTCTAGGATCAAATAAAAATTTGTTTTTAAAGATTGTTCACTTTCTACCTTTCCTGTCTTCTTGCACTTCAATTCCTTCCATATTTTTCTTCTTGTTCTTCCTTATATACAACATTCTGTCTTCTAACTCCAGATCTTTTCACTGTCCTCCATGCCTAGAATTCAATGTTCAATTCTGCTGTCTTCCCAGTTTCACTTCAAATCACACCAACTGCAAGAGGCCTTTTCCAGTTCTCATACCAATAGTGTCTTCCCTCTGAAGTTGTCATTTACTCTGTACATTTCTCATATGTGCATAATTGTATATTGTCTACCCCAAAAGAAAATGTGTTCCACAAAGGGAAGAATTGTTTTTGCCTTTCTTTGCATTCCCATCACTTAGCACAATGCTTCGCATATGTTAAGCACTTCATAAATGATTGTTGACTGACCATTTGATAGAGATAGCCCACAAAACCAGTCAATCTATACATAGAATGCTATTAATGGGCAATGAATTTAAAAATTGAATAACAGGAAGAAAGTTGGCTTGATTCTATTTAGGAAACTGAAGAGTGTTTTTGATGACCTTAGATTCTTTCCAAAACAAAAATCCTTCTTTTTGGCAAGAGCTGTTTGCCAGCAACAATGATGGTTGCAGATCTTAGGAAACCACAAAAAGCAAAGATCAAAACTGGAGCTGATCCAGTGTTAAACAGATAAATTTGTGGTGGGCATGTATAATCTAGAACAGATTACTGAAGAAGAATTATATACTTAACCAAGCACAAGAGATACCATAAGTATCTTTAAAGAGTTATATGTCTGGAAAGGGCAATGGAATAGCAATATAGTGAGATCAAGGGATAATAGATGAAAAGCCCACATATTACATGACTACCAACTTAATACTAAGAGACCAAAAGGAAGGTTTCTACTCTGTTGATTGAACCTCATTTGGAGGATTTGGTGGACATAGAAGAGAGTGGTACAAGATGGAAATTACAGATTCACAGAATTGGATGGGCTTTAGAAACCATCTAATCCAACTTGTAGCTAAGTCATTTAATGTCTCAGTGAACCTGGTAACTCTTTAGTTATAGAACAATGACTTTCACTGGCAGCCCCATACTTGGAATTCCCTTCTTCTCTCCTCACCAAACTAGCTTCTATCAAAACAAAGCTCATATCCCACCTTCTACAATAAACTTTTTTGGGTACACTCTGCCCCTCCCTTCTACATTAATGTCTTCCTTATAAAATTATCTCCAATTTAACATATTCATCCCTCCATACATCTAAATATCTATCTATCCATCTATGTATCTTCCTTTCTATCTGTCTGTCTATCTATCTATCTATATCTCATATGTAAACAGTTGTTTGCATGTCATCCCCCCAATTAGAATAGTAGCTACTTAAGGAAAAGATCTTTGAGGGATTTTTTTTTTTTGCCTTTTTTACTCCTAGTTCTTAGCACAATGCTTGACACTTATTAAACATTCAATCAATAATTACTGATGAGTAGGAGGAAGAAAAAAGTGGGAGATTTGTAGGAGTTATAAAACCTTTAATATTTTCCAGAAAAGAAATTCTAGGTTGGGACCAAAATAAAAGGGGGGAAATCTCTTCAAATTCAAAAATGCTATGAGAAGACACTTGAAAATAGTTCAGTACAAGAGACAGCACTTATTTTCAAGCCAATGAATGATTGACAATCATTTAGGAAAATGGACAAAGACCTGAGGTCAGGATTGGCCCATGAGCCTGATTTTCTAAGCAGCTTTAAGGATTTATAACTAAGGAAAACTTCTCTAAAGGGGTCAAGTTGCTTTTGATGGTAAGATACACTTATGATGTAAAATAGATCACATTTTATCACCATAACACTTTCCCAGTTTTGACCTATTTTATCAGCAGAGCGAAGATGATCTTCTTGAGCACTCTTAATGGCACCTTGGAGAGTGCTCCTGGGGGAAATTGATGAATGGTCTTTACTCCTGCTTAGGTAAGGGTTCAATTTTGTTTGAGTTAGGGGATTTTTCAAGGGTTTTTGTTTGTTTCCTTTAAGAGTAGCTATCATCTTTCAGAAGGAAAGGTAGTTTGCAATTCAATGGAACATAAAATAAAACATTTAATAGCTCACCCATCCCATATCTTTAACTAGTATTGTATCTCTTTAGAAGATACAAGAAGTAGTTTGGGCAATTAGCTCAACCAAAGGATGTAGACCAAGAACATTAAGAGTACATCCTTCTGATAGTAATAGTTTAAAGGACAAAGAAATTAATCTGGAATTAGAAAGAGTTCAAATCCAGGTCTCAAACATTTACTAGCTATATTATTCTGGAAAAATCATTTAGCTTCAGTTTGTCTCAGTTTCCTCATCAGCTAAATGAAGAATAATAATAATACTTACCTCTCCTCACCAGGGTTGTTCTGAGGATCAAATAAAATAATAATTGTAAAACATTTTGCAAAGTCTTTAAAAGCTACATAAATATTATCATCATCATAAGTTTTAATAAACTATCATTAAAATGTATTCTTCACTACTCTGTCTTGTGAAATATTATCTCTCAGTATAGTAGAAAGGATAATATATATTTTACATACACACATGTATATATGTTTATATACATTTACATATATTTATATGTATATATTTATATATTTACATACATGTGTGTGCATATATACACAAATACATATGTGCATATGTATAATATACTTAGATCTGAAGACCCGAATTTGAGTCTCAGATCTGGTGCTTCTTAACTTTGATCATCAAGCAAGGCACTGGACCTCAGTTCACCCTCTGTAAAATAAAGAAATTGAACTAGATCACTTCTGAGGTCTATTTAAATTCTATAAAAATATCCCTCCTCAAAGCATCTTGTAGCATAGTGGAAGCTAAAACTGGGTGTGAAAACAAGAGTATTAAATAATGGATGTTTTTCTTTTCTATTTATGACCTCACTGTCTCCTTCCTAAGCATTAATTTCTTCATGGGTACTAGTTGAGTACTTTTGCAATTCTTTATACTTCTGTGTTTGTCAGTCACTGTCCTTATACCTGCACCATTATAGTATCATTTCCCAGGGATGGTCATCTTGTTCTTCTCAATGGTTGACCTTTCTAATGCCATTTCAAATGATCTAGAAATTTCACATCCTTCAGGAAGTTTTAATTGATTAGTTGAGATCCAGAAGCTTTACTGATTCAAATTTTATCTACCCCTAAGTGTGTTTTTAGGTTCTCACTTTATTGTCTTGTTATATTAAAAGCTACAGCTTTGATTTTCCCCTTAATACATGTCCTCCCATTATTTGCATTCATGAATGCTGTTTGTCAGATCAATCTTCCAATGCCCCAGAGTAGTACTGAACAATTGTGATGTCTGGAGCCAGCACAGTTGAATTGGGTTTTGGCAGGAATAGAGTAAAGGCCCCAGGGAAAGACCTTGGATCTTGGGGAAAGGAGAAACCTTGATCTAGAGATAGAGGGTCCCTGAAGTTGGGGAAAGATCTTAGGAGATAGCCCCATAGGAAGGGAATGGCTATGAGGACAATGCATGTGAGGGGGCAAAGTTCCCAAGACATAATGGGTGTTGAAATAACACTTTTAAAGTGGTTAACATGGTACCTGGAACATAGTAGTGCTTATTTCTGATATTCCTTTTAGGAACTAAGTAGGCTATCACAAGGGAAAGGAGAAGAATGCAGTAGTTTAAGAAAGAATAAGAGCTCATGTTGGATACTGCTACCAAGGGAAAGAAGCAGGAAAAAATGATTTTTTAAAACTAAATATTCTTGATAACTATCCATTAAGTTAAATGTTTCTACCTACTGAAGTACTATCAGTATATTTTACTTTCTTTACCACTGGGAAAAACCCTTATTATACCACCCTACTTCTGGCTCTGCCATCACTTTATCATAACATGAAGATGGCTCCAAGTTCTCAAAGACTATGACAAAGGAATGGAAGCTCTAACAAATTTTTGAAATGTGTAAATACTCTGACCATGAAAAGGTGCTTGTGTTTTGTCTGGCAAAGAGAAAACTTAGAAGGAACACAATAATTCCTTCCAAGTATTACATAAGAGGGAGGGAGAGGGAGAAGGAGAAGAAGAAGGAGAAGGAAAGGAAAGGGGAAAGAGAACAGAAACAGAGGGAGAGAGACAGACAGAGAGGGAGAGAAAGAGATAGAATCAGGAAAGGGACAAAAATGGAGACAGAGACAGAGACAGACAGAGACAAAGTCAGAGACAGAGACAAACAGACAGTCAGACAGACAGACAGATAAATAGACAGACATCTGTGAATTATTGCTTATAAGAAGCATCATCAACTTTATTAGCCTTTGAACTTTTCTTCCACCCTTGTATTTTGTGCTAAACAGAAGAATAGGATGTGTCTAAAATCGGGCTTTTTTGTTACTGTAATTAATGTATTAGGGTAAACATAGAAGTGATTCTGAAGTCAGGGATCTGAGTTTAAATTTTAATCTCTATAACTCTCAACAAGTGACTTAACGTTCTTGAATATCAGTTTACTACTCTGCAAAATGAGAGGCTTAGACTAAGTAGTATCTAAGTTCTCTTTCAGCTCTAAATCTGTGATGCTTTTGTGTCTAAGAAAAATAGAACTTGGGAGATATTTGCCTCAGCCAAGGCTTGAGGACCAATAATAAAAATGGATTTTGGATTTCTCATCCATAGTCAAAGGTGAGGTTCTACAGAGAAGTTTGAGGAGAGTGTATTTCAAAGAAGAATTCAAAGAGCAGATAAGATCTTATCCTGGATATTAGTTATCTTCTTTTAGCACTTTAGTTAAAATAGGATTAGTTCAGCTGATTGGTTGCCATTGACTGAAGCAGTTGACTGAGATACTTTTCTGTTAGTGGTTAACAACTGAGAACTGAAACTTCAAATGGGAGAAGTTTCATAAGCAAATAAATTCCCACTACCACTTTTAGCCACTTTTCAGTCATATTAAAACCATGATATTTACTCTCCTGCCATTATTCTTAGCTGAAATCTTGTTTACCCCTAAAATCACACTGAGATCCGATAAGGGAGCATTTACCTTGTATTGACCATTTCCAGGCTTTCAACTGCCAGCTATCTCTAAAACATGCTGATGCATTATACTACCCCCTTTTCTCTCCTTTCCAATTTTCCTGTTATATTTTCCTATTGGACGGTAAGTTCTTTTAGAGTAGACTGTCTAACTTACTTATTTATATTGATAACCTCAATACTCAGCACAGTGTCTGGCACATAATATTTAATACTAAGCATTAAATAAAGGATCTATCAACCTATCTATCTATATCTATCTTTATATAACTATATCTTTCTATTTACCCACCCATCCGACCCTATGTTCATTTATCTGTTTTGAACTTTTCTTCAACTGAAAAAAAAAATAACCACCCTCTGCTTACTAACTACAACCAGTCTAGTAGATGTTGGACAAAGTATTAGATTGCCTTAGAAGAGTGCTGGATAGTAGAAGGCTAGCTAGGTGGAAGATGGGATGCTCAACAGGGAACAGAAAACACATAATGCCTATCAGGAGCAGACTTAGCAAAAAATTTACCCAAAGCTTGTCAAGCATCAGGTATTGTCCCCCCACATTATATGTGCTATGGTTACACACATTTCCTGCTTATTTGATCCTTCATATAGATATCCCAGTCAAATCTGTTCCCTCAATTTGATTTCTGACTGATTACTTGTCAGTGATATTGTAGAAGAAGTTCCTGTTCATGTGTAAGTCAAATTAGACTCCCTCCCTTCTCTGAAATGCTGTGAGTTAGATTCACTGTGAATTGCCAACACTGTAGTCTACTCACTGTAATCACAACAGGCCTGAACGATTGTAAAAGCTTCTTATCAAGTCTTACCACCACCAATGTATCCTTCATGTAGTTGCCAAAATAATATACCTTATGGAATATCACACGGGGTCAAAGAAGAGAGACATGGTGGGTGTGAATAGGCTGCAACATCAAACAAATGAAGAATTTCAAAGAGGAGCAGAAGTAAAAGAGGACATTAGTGAAAAAGCATCATAGGAAGGAGTTATGTGTTATCATAACTCCTTTCCCCATACTGTATTCTCCAGTTAAATGTTTCTACTCTTTCTGCCTGTGGTCATCTCTATTATTTATATTTGGAATTTTCTCTCTTCTCCTCTTTGTTTATCGAAATCCTACTCAGCCTTTAAATCAATTGGATATCATTTCCTTATTCTTGATGTCAGAAATTACCTTCCTCTTCAGACTGAAGAAAGAACTTTGTTTGCACAGGATATTATCTGTTATTCTGTATTACAGTTATGTGTATTTGTGTCTTATAAAACTGTTTCCAGATGGTAAGCTCTATCAAGGAAGTGATCATACTTTATTGAGTCAATAAATATTTATTAGTGATCCATTCATGCTTTTTAACCACAGCATGTCCTATAGAGTTCTGTCTTAGGCCTTCTTCTCTTCTTCCTCCATATTTGAAGATCTTATCAGTTCCTATGTATTCAATTATCATCTTTAGTCTGATGATTCTAAAATCTATATATCCTATATTTATATCTGTATCTATCTAGCTAGCTATATAATCTTTCTGCTGATCTCCCATTTTGAATCTCCAATTGCCTAGTAGACAACTTCAACTGTATGTCTCATAGATATCATTAACTCAACATGTCTAAAATTTAACTCATTGTCTTGTCCTCCAAAACCTCATTCTCTTCCTAATTTCTCTAATATTATGAAATACCATCATCTTCCCAATCCCACAGGCTCACAGTCCAAGTGTTTGTTTTGACTTCTCACTCTCTTACCTTGCTCTTCTCCTCCCTCTATTGCTAAGGTTTGCCAATTTAATCTTTGTTATATATCTCATATAAAAAGGTCCAGTTCTTTACTTTGACACTGTGACCTCTCTAATAAGGGACATCATCATTTCATGTCTGGACTATTGCAATTTGCTGCTAGTTATCTTCTTTCATAATTCTCTATCTACTCCAGTTGATCCTCCATTCAGCTGTTAAACTGATTTTCCTAATACATAGGTCTAACCATGTCTACTTCCTACTCAATAAACTCTAATGGCTCCCTATTACTTTCCGTTTCAAATATCAAATTCTCTATCTTTTAAAAGCCTTTTATAACCCTAGTACTCTTTTCCTCTCCCTTCCTGCCCTATTCTTTGGTTCAGTGACACTGAACTTTTTACTGTTCTTCATGCACTCCTGCCTGGGAATTATCACTGGTTGTTCTCTATGTCTGGGATGTTATCCTTTCTTATCTCCACCTCCTGGCTTCCCTGACTTCTTTCAAGTTCCAGCTAAAATCCTATCATCTAAAGAGAAATTTTCTCAATCCCTATTAATTCTAAAGTCTTCTCTCAATATTTCTTATCTATTCTGTTTGTATGTTCCCATCCCAACTAGATTGTGAAAGGCTTGAGGGAAGAGACCTTTTTGCCTTTCTTCATATACCTAGTGCTTAATAGAGTTCTTGGCACATAATAGGTGCTTAATAAATTTATTAATTGTATGATTCTCTCAATCAGTGACCAAAGATCAATTGGGACTTGGCCTGGAACCTATTGTTGGCCAGTCAATAAGCCAGTGATTTGGTAAGGTAAGTGATTAAGGTAAAGTCCTTAAAGGAAGAAATCTAGCCTGTCAACCCCAAGGTACCTTGGGAAGTTTCAGTGATCAAATTTTACATTCTTTTGGGTAGACCTATATCTTGCCATTGGACCTATATGATTCTGGAGGGGATAGAGAGGCAGATAATCTTATACAGCTCTTCCTTTCTTCATTCCAATTCATTTGGTCCTCTTTGAAAATGAAAGACAAAAACAAAACTAAAACAAAACAAAACAAACAAACAAACAAAAAAAAAAAACCAATCTCTGTTAGCAGGAGCAGGAGCTGTCTCACTTGGGACCCTGGACAGTTGGGCAACATAGCTCTCTCCTCTTCCTTCTATCCTCCCTCTCCCCTTCCTTCTTTTCCTTCTTTCCTCCTTTCTCTCTCTGTCTCTTTCTCTCTCTCTCTCTCTCTCTCTCTCTCTCTCTCTCTCTCTCTCATTCCTCCCTCCTTTCTTTGTTTCTTTCCTTCTTTCTTTGTCTTTCCCTTTCTTCTGTACACAAAAAGTATCATATAGCCTTATTTGCACTTGCTCTACCCAAAAGAAATGTAAATTTTCATCACTGAAACCTCCCTCTTGTTGTTTACAGGCTAGATTTCTTAGGGACAATATATAGCACCTTCCTGGTAACATAGTCCCCTTCAAGAAAAAATGGCAAACAATAACAACAGCAACAATGACTATCCTACTATGCTTAAAGCCCTGTGTTAAGTGTATGAGAAAATGATAAAAATAAAGTAACTAGGTACCTCAAGAAACTAGCATTCTTTTTAACTCTCTAATAACCCAGTCTGGTACTCTGAAAATAATAGGCACTTAATAAATGTACATTAAATAAATGAAGGAATGAATAAAAAAACACTTAAACATATTCTTGACTTCAGCTATTTAGAACCATGTAACTAGAGTGGATTGGTCAAATGATCTTTTTAAACAGTTTATTTTATGTTACTCAGACATAGATCTTTTTGTCTTGTCTTCTTAAGTGGTCATGAAAGTGGTAGTTTAGAGTAATAACAATAAACCTGGATGATGAGTTATGAAGACTTGAGTTCATAATCCTATCTTGTTATTGTAGAGTCATTTCCATAATGTCTGACTCTTCATGATCCCATTTGGGGTTTTCTTAGCAAAGATACTAGAGTGGATTGTCATTTCCTTTTACAACTCATTTTACTGTGAAGAACTAAGGCAAACAGTCATCCAATTCTATCTTGATTGTTTGTACTTTGTCATAGAAGAGAACCATGACATTGGGAAGGTGATATTCTGACTTGCAAATGGATTGGACTTAAATGAGTAGGATTGTACCAAGACACCAGCCTTCCCTCTCCTCCTGAGCCATCTGGGACCAATGTCAAAATATAAATCAGGATAATGAGAAATTGTCCTGGATGCAATGGGAGACCTTGACTTTCTTAAGCTAAGTTCTGTCCCATGTTTCCTATCTTAGAAACTTACTAGCTATATAATTTTTGAAAAGAACAGCTTGTTGGTACAATAGGTAGAGAGCTATGCCTGGATTAAGGAAGACTCCTCTTCCTGAATCCAAATCTGGACTCAGACACTTATAAGCTGTGTGATCCTACCCAAGTCACTTAACCCTGTTTGCCTCAGTTTTCTCAACTGTAAAATGAAATGGAGAAGGAAATGGCAAACTTCTCCAATATCTTTGCCAAGAAGATCCACAAAAGTTGGATATGACTGAGCAACAAAACCTTTCATGAATCACTTAAACATTGCAAGCCACACTTTCTCCCCTTTTAAAAGGAGGAATAATAATTGCATCTTCCTCATGTTTGAGTCTCAATTGAAAGAATTTATAAGAAGTATTTTGCAAAGATTAAAATGTTACATAAATGTTAGCTATTGTTGTTGTTGTTTCTGTGTTGTTATCATTATCATCCAAAAATGTTAGTCAGGGATAAAGGAAAACTACAGGCTTCCCAAGCCCAAGGTCTTCAGTCTTAATTTGTAGATTGCAGCAGATACTCTTGATTTTGATGGGCTTGATTAATGTACATGGACCAGTTGTTAATAGTCATTTAAAGAGCAATGTGTTTACTCAGAGCATAATGAGATGAAAGGCATTGTACACATCTAAATTATTAGTATTTAAAGAGCATCTCAAGCCTATGGATCACTGTTTTCTACATCAAACTCCCCTGGCCTCCACCCTAGGGGCCTCACTTACACTCAAAGCTGCCCCTAAACAATGTCTCATTAATCCTGACAAGCCACGATAATTTCCCATTGTTCTGTCTCTCAATACCTTTTTAATGAGAGTCAGGAGTTCTTTAAGTTTCACAGTTTTTATTTGGCTTCTTTGGAGAATAGAAAGCACCAAGACTAGAGGCTTGATGCCTAAAACTCCATCCCTAAGGAGGTCTCTACTCCTAGAATCCCTGCACTCTCCAAATCTGAGCTTCCTGCAACTAACTCATCAAGTAACACTAAGGGAGTGTTTGTAGGGGGAATGTAATGGGAAGAAAATGTCAATTCAAAGAGGATTCTAATTCCTATAATTTGGATTCTGCCTGACTTGTGGTCTTATCATTCTGCATTCGGTCAGTTATCTTGAAGAAAAGGACCTAGGGACTTAATTTCTCATTCATAAAATAAAATGGTCCCAGAAATCCCATCCATCTCTGACTCTATGATGCCATGATTCTTTATCTTCTTATTCAATAACATCTCCTTTGTTTGGGGGTAGAACAATCTTCTCATTATTTTCTTCTCAAAGGTTAAGGTTAAGAGATGAATATTTCCATTTCCATACAGACATCTTCTGGGGACTAAGAAGCATAGGAGTCCACTGTCGTCCATTAACATTTCTTGGAGGATATTGAGATAGGGTGACTGCAGTTCTTTGTTGGGAGTTTAGCTTTAAATTGCCAGGGAGGGGCAGGTTAGAAATCATGGGCTTTTCTGTCCTGGGTGGGATCTTTCCAGAGGACTTGAAGGAGACTCAGGAGAGTCTAGTGAGAGAGAGATGGAGGAAACCAGAGAAGGGATGGGGAGTTCATCAGGTTCTATTAGAAGTAGTTGGTGGCTGTTCAATGTCTCTATTGCCTGGTCTAACTTTCCATAATCTATGGGCATAGAAAAAGGAACTATGAACTCAAAAGCAAACAATGAAGCAGGGAGATAGCATTAAATAGCAAAAACAAGAAAAACAACAAATAAGCAGTAAGACTACAAACAAAAAGAAGAGGATTTAACTTTTTTTCTCTTTGGCCCAGCAGGGTGGGTCCAGGACCAAGGGTGGAAATTGCAAACAAATAAATTTAGGAAATGCTTCTTGAACTCCAGTCTAACAATTAGTGTTGCCCCAAAGTAGAACAGGTTCAAGTAGGTGATGTAATGGATAGAGTGTTGGAGTCAGAGGAAGACCTAAATTCAAACTCTGCCTCAGACACATTTTCTATTCATATGGCCTGGGCAAGTAAATCAAACTTATTTGCCTCAGTTTCCTCATCTGAAAAAAATGAACTGGAGAAAAAAATAGCAAGCCAACCCAATATCTTTGCCAAAAAACCCAAAATGAAACAAATGAGGTCACAAAGAGTCAAACAGGACTTAACAAAAACAAAGTAAAACAATATACCTCTGGAGAAGGTGGATTCCTCTACATTAGAGGTATATATATGGAGGTCTTGAAGTAGGAAAAGAGTCCTTTTGAGTATGAATCTGAGGATCACCCATTCAGGGTTGAAAGTGACTTTGGAAGTCATATAGTCGAATTCCTTCATTTTACAGATAAAGGAATTGAGTCCCAAGTTTCTTTTACTAATTTACTAGAGCTGTCTGTACCAGCACTGCACAAATTTTTTCTCCAAATGCTGAGGGTTTCTAGATTCTCACATTTTGCCAGTGAAATGGGAGCTCTGGTAATTCTTAAAAAGTTGTTAAGGCTTTGAGTAAAGACTTGGACACAAATTATATATTTCTTTCTCTGAGAATCAGCTCAGCTAATGGTAGAATGGTTCAAAACCCTGCCTTCTTCCTACTTAATTTGGAGACGATTTTTTTTTCAGCAAAAGCAACTCTGTCTCTGTCTCCATCTCATAAGGTTTGCATTGGTGTATTAGAATAGAACATTATATTTGGAATCAGGAAGATCTGGATTCAAAGTTTCCCTCATTTAATACATGTATAAATCTAGACAAGTCACCTTATTTGTCCAGATCCCCTCATTGAGGGGGTTGGGTTTGATGACCTTTGAGATTATTTCCTAGTCTAAATCTTTCAATACTATGGATTCAGCATTCAGGCTGATGAAATCACAGATCTTTTGTTGTATTGAAGTATGACTTTAATAAGATTCTGGGTTCTACTTATGGTGGGTATTAAGAAATGTTCATTGAATTGAATTGAATTGAATTGAATATGGTTTTACTCCCATCTAGAAAGGCAAAAAAAGAAAATCATTTATTCCTTTGAATCTTTTTAATCTCTTTTTTCTAGAAAACTTAAAATTTAGAATTCTCATAGAGACCCAAAGTGAAATGAAAATGACAGCTAGACATTCTTCTTCTTGAATTTCAATTGGGAGAAACTTATGGCTCATGTTGCATGGGTGAAATTGACTCAGGAAACTATGGTGAACATAATTCACTTTTTTAATCAACTTGGATTCTTTGGGAGGAGAGCACATATAACACCCAAATAAATTAGTTGTAATTTTCTTAATGAACAAAGTCATCATGAATCACCCATGGATAATCACCTCTGTGATTTAGCACCTGTGACATTTCCAACAATACAACACTATTTGGTAAATATTAAAGACTGTGCCTGAAAGAGAATGAGGAATGACCTTTCACTCCATATGGGACATGTTAATTACTAAAAAGGCGGCAATTGGTTGTAAAGAATTGTCCTACTGTTGTCATCACTGAAGTACATTCCAGTCTTTTGGTTATGAATTGTTCTTGGAAGAAATATGGAAGCACGGCATTTATATTTGTAATGGCATTTGATATAAGAATGCATTTGTATTAATACCCACAGCCCAAACATATTTTTAGAATATGGTTTAATTTTATTTAAAGGCTTAATTTAACTATATTTTCAAGATGTCTATTAAATACAATGTTCCACAAAAAGCTTTGGAAATTGAAGATACTTGATAAATACATTTTTGTTTGTTGGATATTATTTTATCTTTTCTTTCTCTGAATATCATTTTAAAACTGAGCTAACAGAAGAATCTACCATTTCTCCATCAGTCCTTCTTATCATTTGTACTTTTTTTTTTCATAGCTTGGAATTCCCTATGCCTTGGATGGCATGGATCACTTTCCACATCTGCTTGTTGGAATCTTTCTCCTCCTTTAAGGCTCATCTAAAGAATCACTTCCTCCATGAAGACTTCCTTGATCATCCCTATTAGATTCAACTACTCCTTATATAGAATGGTCTCCTTTTGTCTTATCATCTTACCCATGTACTGTTATAGATAATTCTTCAGTTTTTTTTCTTTTTAAAACATGGTGTCCCAAAGTAAACCTATATTCTGATCAAGAGAGAATAAAACAGAATGATAACCTTGTTCTGGAAATTATGATTCTCAGTGAATTCTGGGAATAGCATTAAATATTTTGGCTATTGTGTTAAACTGTGGATTCACACTGAACTCTCACCCCATTAATAACCCATTATTTTTCACAAAAACTATTAGGTAACTGCACTTATGAAACACCTTTTTAAAAAAATATAAGTATAAAATACTACACTTATTCCTATTGAATTTTATTCTATCTGATTAGGTCAATATTTTGACCTTTTGAGATCTTTTAGGATCCTGAGTATCATAAAGTTAGTTAGCTAACTTTCACAGGACCATGTTGTCTGTACATTGGATAAACATATGTCATGGCTTCTTCCAAGTCACTGATAAAAATGTGGATTATCATCAGGACTAAGAACACATTTCTTAACAACTTTTCTAGAGGCTTTCTTCCAAGATGACAGTGACCCATTAGAATTCATTCAGCCAACTCTGACTCTGCTGAGCTCCTAAGTCATTCACAAAAATAGCATGAGAGAAGTTGCTGAAATCCAGACATGTTGTATTCTTTTCATGTGCCTGAATAGCTATCCTCTTAAAAAGAACCTAAAGTTGGTCTGACAGGACCTGTTCTTGATGAAGTCATGTTGGTTTTTAATCATCACTGCTTCCCCTTCTAAGTGATCTCAGATTATCTCCTTAATAATATGTTTTAGTATTTTCCAGAAATTAAAATCAGTTTCACTGGCTTACAGCCTGCTGACTCTTACTAAAAAAAAGAAAGAAAAAAAAAGACAATATTTAACTGTTCTTGGTTCTGAGGCACCTCTTCATTCCCAGTTTTTCACTTGTAACTGAGAACAGCTTAGGAATCATATCTGCTAATGGCTTCAGTATTCTATGACAAAGCTTCTTAAACTGTGGATCATGTAAATCAATGGGGGGGGGTCACAAAAATTTGGCAACAGTAAAAGATTTCTGAACAAAATTAATTTAAAATCAAATGTGTAATGAATGCAAAGTGTTTCTGGCAGTACTTGTCTGTGTTGCATCACAAGACTGCATTATAGACTTGGTTCTGAACACACAACATGCACACTTTGCACTGTATATGCACAAATGCTACTAGATTGACTTAGATCCAAGCCTGGATCATGTAAAAATTTATCGGGTGGAAAGGGGTCATGAGTTGAAAAAGTTTAAGAAGCCCTGCTTCAAGATATAGTTTACTTTGATCTGGTGGCTTGAACTCAGTAAGGTCAACTAAATACTCTCTCACCATCCACTCAGAACTCCCTCTTTAACTGTACAAACTAAAGACCATCCCCTTTAAAGAGAAAACAGAATCAAAATGAGAGTTAAGTGCTTCTCACTTGGAACAAAACTGACTTAGGGGGTCATAAAATTATGATTTATTATCAGTAAATATTTGATTTGTATGCCTTTTTATATACCAATGTATCTAAAGTTACGTAAAAATTTCTTGGGTGAAAAGGGATTGTGAGTGGAATAAGTTTAAGAAGCCCTGTCTTATACAACCCTTTCTCTACACTCAGGCCCTCATCAACTCATGTCTGGACTATTACATAATCTGCTGCTTGGTTATCTTCCTCAAGCCTTTTCCTGCTCTAGTCCATCCTCCATGTATTTATCAAAGTGATCTTCCTAAAGTACAGGTCTGCCATAAGTGCAAAAATGTTTGTAGCAGCCCTTTTTATAGTAACAAGGAACTGAATTGAATAGATGCCTGTCAGTTGGGAATGGCTGAATAAATTAAGTTATGTGAATGAATGAAATATTGTGCTGTATGAAATGACGAGCCAGCTGATTTCAGAAAAGCCTGGAAAGACTTACACGAACTGATACTGAAAGAAGTGAACAGAACCAAAAGAACATTGTACATAGAAACAAGATTACATAATAATCAACTGTGATGGACTTGGATCTTTTAAAAAATATGGTAATTCAAGACAATTCCAAAAGACCTGGGGTGGAAAATGCCATCTGAATACAGAGGGAGAACTGTGGAGAGAATTCAGATTGAAGCATACTATTTTCACCTTTTTCATTTGCCTTTTTTCTTGTGATTTTTTCCTTTTCGTTCTGATTTTTCCCTACAACATAACTAATATGGGGATATTTTTGAAAGAATTGCATATATTTAACCTATATCAGATTACTTGCTATCTTGGAGAGGGGGAGGAGAAAAATTTGGAACATGAAGTTTTACAAAAAAGAGTTTTACTCCTTATATGTATTTGGAAAAAATAAAATACTATTAAAAAAGAAAAGAAAAAAATTAAGTACAAGTCTGAAAAAGTCACTGCCCTACTCAGTAAACCCCAGAGACTCTTTACTACTTACAGGATGAAATGTAAAATTCCATTTGGCTTTCAAAGCCCTTCACAATCTGATCCCTTCTATTTTTTCATTCTTCTTGTGTTTTACTTGCTTTTACACAATCTATGATCCAGCAACACTGATCTTTTTGCTATTCCTTAAACAATTCTATTTCTCAACTCCATGAACTATCAATAGGTATTCCCCATAACTGGAATGTTTTCCCTGCTCATCTCTATCTATTAAATTCCTTCAAGACTTACTCTAAAGAACTTTCTGTAAGAGATCTTTCCAGTTCCTGTCATCTGCTAGGGTCTTTTCTCTAAGATTACCATACAAATTTTCACATACATAAACACATACACTCAAATACAGAGAACATATATACATAGAGTATATAGAAATATACTATATTATGCATTATATATACTCATATATGCATATACAAACATATACACATATTACATATGTACGCATGCATTATATACTTTATAAAATATTATAACATACATAGCTGCTATATATTTATACATACATACATATATAGATGTATGTAATATCTATAGTTAAATCTTACATGTACATAGTTGTTTGTATGTCATTTCCCCTATTAAATTGTGAGTCCCTTGAAGGTAACTATTATGTTTTTGCTTTTGTTTATATCCCCAACTCTTCAAGCAGTATCTAGTCCATAGTAAGAGCTTTGTAAATACCTTTTAATTAAGTGTTAATTTTATTTATCTTTAGTTATTTGTCCTTGCTTCTATCTTCAATACATCTTTTAAAAAATTGAAATTGCTCCATGAGTTTGATAAGTAGCCACAATCATTTTCCTTTTGGGAAAGTCTTGCATTTAGGACTCTATCCAGAATGTCACATTGTCCTATGTCCTGTGGTCATGCTTGCTATCTCCCAATAAAAGTGGGACAATGTTTTAGCAAATGATAAGTCTTTGATGAGAAGGCCATCCCAAAACAGTCCAAGCTGAATTTCCAGTATGTTGCTTCTTCTGAGCTACTGCCTCTAACTTGAAGAATGTCATTAAGAAGCTTTCTCATAAAGAATGGGGAGACCAAAACAATAAACAACTCTTTGAAAAGAGACCTATCTCCCTTTTGCCTAAATCAGGGAAACAGAACTCCCAAGTAACCTCAGGTGGGAGAGCCTCAGTTTTCTTTCTGAATTCAGTTGTTCTGTACATTTGTGGAGATCAGGGCATAAGAAAAAGCCTTTGACACAAGCAATTTCAAAGCTCAGAGCTCTAATCTAGAATTGGTATATTTATCCCAGTCCTTAATTATTAATGTTACTTTATTGATCTGATACCTAAAACGCAAACAACAAAAATGGTGCAAACTAATTATTGTGGGCTTCCTACCTCTCCGGGCTTCTCTCTGAGTTCCCAAGTCTCAGCCCTTTCTCCCATCAATCAATAGGGTTTAATTCATTACCAAGTTTGAACCTCCTGTTTCCACTGTGTGGCATTTTCCATCCACAGGAGAGGAATGCATTGAATGTTTTCTCCAGCAGGGGCTCTGATATTACATTGACTCAGAAAATGCTCTTTTTGCTAGCAATTAAAAGGCAGATTTATTAGGTCTGCTTCCAGGTGTCCTATGCTCAAACGTCTCTGTTGTTCATACTAGTTATACTATACAGACAGGTCTTGTTTTATACAAATTTGACTTCACATAAATAATTCTGAGAGAAATATGTATTAAAAAACCTCAAGAAAACACACACACACACACATATACACGCCACCACCACCACCACAACAACAACAATAAACCTTTAAAATAACTAAAGAAACCTTCAGATTGACAGCCACCTAATGGGGACTTAGTTTGAGATCTCCAGCACAGAGATATGAGACCTTTGCCCTGCTTGCCACCTTTTTCCCCAGTCTCTGTATTTCAGTTATCAGTACTCCATATAAATGTTTGTTCCTGGACTTCAGCAAGTTCCTCCTGCTATTCTCTCTCCTCTGTTCCTGGCCTTCACCTCTCCTTGAACTGTGTATCATTCCCCTCCCTCCAGGGTCATGCTGCCCTCTCCTGTCTCCCTTCTCTCTCTCCCATATCAGAAGGAAAATTTACAGTAGGTAAAAACTGCTTAACATAGAGGGCTGCAGAACACTTCCCTTATGTGGAGTAAGAACTGCCTATATTTACTGGCCTGTAAAATAGGAATCAGTCCATTTTTGTGAGGGTCATGCTTTAGATCTTCTTGCCTTAAGTCTGGACCCATTCTATTTCATTCACCATTCAGCTATTAAATTAATCTTCCTATAATTCAAGCCTGATGCTATCATCTCCCTAGTCAATCAAATTCTGTGGCTCCCTATTGCTTCCAGTACTAACTCTAAAACCTTCTGTCTGACAGCACCTTAGGGTAGAATTTGTATTTTATCTACATTTGTCTTTGCAGTACCAAGCTAGATGCCTTCAACATAGTAGTTACTGGATAAATATTTGCTGAATTTTGTTGAAGGGAATTTAAAGTCGGCAAACATGGATTTGAATCCTATCTTCAAAAAGCACTAGCCATGTAAACATTAACAGAGATATTTCCATTCTCTGCATGTCACTATCCTCCTACAAAATGAAGATTTTAATATTTGCACTTTTTATTTCATAGAATCATTGGAAAACAAGTGCTTTTTAGATCTCAAACCAACAAAGAATGGAAATCATGATATTATTACTATTTAAACTAGCAGTCAATGATTTTCAAAGTTTGTATATTTTTGTTTTTCCTGTTATGTCATCTTTCTTCCATTGCTAAATGTAGTCGTTCCCTCAAGGGGTCTCTTTGTTCCTTTATACGCTTTTGCTTGGTATTATCCCATTCATTTGTTTTGTTTGTCATGTCTTTGCAGATGATTCCCAAACCCACATATCCACTTATATGAGTCATAAGCTCCAGTTCTTTATTACCAAATGCTTGTTAGATACCTCTATTTGGATGCTCCATTGGCATTTCAAACTCAATATGTCTGAAACAGAATTCATTATCATTTCGCTCAACCTAATCTCTCCACCAAATCTTTCATTGAAATCATAAGTACCCCATCCTTTCAGTTAGCTAAGTTTACAGTTGTGAGATCATCCTTAGTGCTTTCCTTTACCTCACCAATAAATTGCTTTCTTATATGTCTTCCTGCCACGACATCTCTTACATTTTCTCTCTACCTATATAACCTCCATTTTAGTTCAAGCCTCATTACCTCTCACCTGGACTACTGCAATATTCTCCTAATTGATCTTCTTGCCTCGGGGAATTCTCCCCCTACTCCATCCACTGTAGAACTAATAAATTGGTCTTTCTTTAACAAATTTGATTTTGTTTCTTCTCTACTCAAAAATACTCAGTGGTTCTCTGAAAATTTTAGAATAAAGTATGAAATACTCAGTTTGGCATGAAAAAACATTCCCAATCTGCTTCCCATCCATCTTTTCAGGCTCATTTAATATTGTCACCCTCTGTGTCTTTGTATAAGTGGTCCTTCACATCCAGCTTGCACTGTATTTTCCCTCCTGTCTCATGGAATCCCTAGCTTTCTTCAGAGGATTTAATATGATTTCATATTAAATTTTTCCTAGTCTTAGCAACTGTTATTATTTTTCCCTCTTGATGTTTGTCTTGCCTTGGATAAACTATGTATTTATTTAATTATGTATATACTTTCTCCTTCCAATAGATTGTAAGTTCCTTGAGGAATACTATTTGTTGGTGTTGTAACCTATTCCCCACACCTAGAACAGGACTTGCATATGCTAAAATTAATGGACTTTTTTTAATGGAATGGGAAAGCATTTTAGGGAATGGAAAAACATATTAAGCATTTTAAACAAATTTGATTATTTAAAGCATTTATTAAATATTTATATGTGCATAGCTTTGTGCTCTGGGAATGCAAATAGAAAAAGCCTTTATTGAGCATCTCACATTGAGGAACAATGTCTATGAAAGGCTTCATAGGCAGGGCAGATGGAAAGGCCTGATTGTTCATAATATTACCAAGATATTGTATAGGAATAGTTTGTTTTATTGTGCTTTACAAATATTGCATTTTTAATCAATTAAAATTTGTGGCAATCCTGTCTATCCATCCTATTTTTGGAACAACATGCACTCACATCAGGCCTTTGGGTCACATCTTCGGTAATTCTTACAATGTTTCAAACTTTTTCATTATTATTTTATCTGTTAGGGTGATCTCTGATCGGTGATCTGTGGTGTTACTATTGTAATTGTTTAGCTTACACCCCAAAACTCATTCATGTAAGACTGTGAACTTAATACATAAATGGAGAGTGGGTACTGACTGCTCTCCTCAACTGTCTATTCCAGTAGAATGGACAACTCCTTCTCCTTCTCCTTAGGTCTCCATATTACCTAAGTATCAATATTTAAATTAGGTCAATTAATAATCTTATAATGTTCTCTAAATGGTCAAGTCAAAAGAAGACTCAAAAGATAAAGCAAATTTCATGGTTTCCTTATTTGAAGAAATTGCCATAGCCACTAGCAGCCATCAACATCAAGGCAAGACCCTCCACTAACAAAAAATTTATGACTTACTGAAGACTTAGATGATGGTTAGCATCTTTAGCCATAAATAGTTTAATTAAGATATATATCTTTAAAAAGACATAATGCTATTTATTGCACACTTAGTAGACAATGCCATAGAATAAAGATGACTTTCATATGTACTGGGAAACCAAAAAAATTTGCGTGAATTGCTTTATTGTGGGGATGTGAACTGAACCTATCATATCTCTGAGGTATGCCTATAATTAATGAATTCTTCACTATAATGATCTGAGCAGCCATGTTCCAACCAATATACTATTAAGAAGAAAATGATAGTCTAAGAATGGAATAGAGCCCAGTTCTGGGCAGCATTAAGAATAGGGAGTTAGCATTGGTAGAAGAATAAGTTTTCCAGCATCTGGTAGGATCTAGGCAACAAAGGCTGGAAAAAGAAAGGATAAGGGCTCCCTATTTCTTATTCTTGTTGAACTCTTGGGACATGATTGGAATGAAGATGGCTGGGAGAATTATGGGAATAGGAGGACTGAAAGTTTTCTGATAAATTCAATGTCTGGTAAAGACATTGTCATTCATTTCAAGAATATTCAACTACTTTCTGAAAATTTT
Source organism: Sarcophilus harrisii (assembly GCF_902635505.1). NCBI lineage: Eukaryota > Metazoa > Chordata > Mammalia > Dasyuromorphia > Dasyuridae > Sarcophilus > Sarcophilus harrisii. The sequence continues at coordinate 74,222,062 of NC_045427.1, forward strand.
GTTATGTCTATAAAACACTAGGTATCTGAATGGAAGCTTAAAAAATCTATTTGAAAATCCAAATTATCACTTATTTATATATTGATTCACTCCATAAACGTTATGAAGTCTCTAAATGTCTCCTTTGTTATGAATCCCTGTTCATGGGGCTGGAATATTTCCAAATATAAACAAGATTTGATATTTGCCATCAAGCGGAGCCTAAAACTTGAATGAGGTATGTACTCAGACCAATATCATAAGTTAGAATATCAAAAATTCAAAAGATTATTTGATTAGATGAAGACAAATTTCCCTTGACTAAGAATAGGAAGGAAGAAATCATGGAAGATTTCATGGAGAACATTTCATTTTTAGTTAGATCTTAAATAGACTATCAATAGGCCAGAAAAGGAAAAGGCATTTCAGGATGGAATAAGAGATGTAGTAGGGCATGGCAGGTAATCCACTTTGGCTGGAAAACAGAATAGATTAGGATCTGCATGGAAAGGTAGACTGAAGTCAGTTTGGGGAGGTTATGCTAGATTCAAGCTTAAACTTTGTTTAGCAGTCAATGCCAGGTCTTTGAATGATTTTGAAGAATGAAGTGTGACCTGCTTGGAGCAGTGAATTAGGAAGATCACCTTGTTATAACATTTCTACCTCATATCAAGATAGCTAAGTGCCATAATAGATAGAACACTAACCCCAGCATCAGGAGGAGCTGAGTTCAAAGCTAGCTTAAGACATTTATTGACTGTGTGACCTTGGGGACTATATTTGCCTCAATTTCCTCATCTGTAAAATGAACTGGAAAAAAATGGCAAACCACTCCAGTATTTTTGCCAAGAAAATCCTGAGGGGGACAAAGAGAAGTCATATTTGAATATGACTAAACAACAAGACCCTGTATCATATTTATTTGTTCAAATTCCTTCTATAACCCCTTTCTAAATTGTAAATTTCTTGAAAACAGACATTATGTTATTTTTGTATGCTCCTGTGTTTTTATATCCCTCATTCCTGAACACAGGTTTTTAAACATAATAGGTAGTAAGTAAATATTTGTTGAATTTAAATTTAAGATTATTTTAATAATTAATTGTTGAATTTTTGAAACTATAGAGTAAGTGGAGAGGACATCTTATATCTGTATTTCACAGGTAGTTCGAATTTTTAAATGATTTTTCCAAGAAAAATATGGGATCTAGACAGGAGATTTTATTTCCATGAAAAGGATGAATATTCTGAAACAGTTCAATTCATGAAAATCAAGTTCCTTTGATGGAAATGCTATTTCTTTTGATTGATCCAAGGAGCAATTGCAGTCATTACAATTCTATGTCATTTCAAGGAATGTAAGAGAACCATTATTCCCAGTGAAACAAGTCAAGTTTATGGCTAACGTGGCTTCAAGGACTGGAATTTTTGCACAGAATGTTTTCATCTTTCTCCTCACAGCCATAAGTAAAAAAAAAAATTCCCAAGATTGGAGGTGATGCCATATAGAAGACTAATTAACACACCTACCATCCTACAATATAATTAAAGTGCAATGGTATTTAAAATTTTATTAAGACCCTATGATATATGGGTAAAATCCAACTATGCTAAAGACTTTTCTCTCAAAAACACTGTTTTGTAGACACAATAAAGTCTTGGTGGAAATCATTTCAAAATGACATGATTCAGTTTGCCTTTATATATAAAAGTCCATTAGCTCATGCTTTTATATTACTTCAGGTTTGCAAAGCAAGTTTGTCTCAGATATTCAGTATATCAGCTTCTCCTTAATATCATACATTGTTTTGCTTTGCCTTTCAATGATGTCCCTACTCTGCAGTTCAGGGCATTATTGCAGTCGGTTTTGTCTTATTCCCATACTACAATTCAGAATTTGAGATGGCAAGATGTTTTCATACCTTCCATTGCATCATGGTCAACTGTTTGTATCTTACTCCCCTACTAGTCTTTAAACTTTCAGAGAGTAAGAATTTTTCATGGCTTAATTGAATCTTGTTTGTTGACTAACACCAAACAAAATGCTCTGCAGGTAGTAAAGCAATTGCTATCTATTTTTAATGAATGAGTGAATGAATGGATATCATATTATATTATTCTGCAAAGAAAGAAATTGGGGCATTTCCCAAAGTGCTTGGCACTATGTTTTCCAGAGAAAATGGTGAATTTTAAGTAAAGTTTTATAACAAGATAACCCAATATAACAGAAGTATTCAAAGGGTCCTTAAGGATAGTGATAATGAACTTTAATGTTGAAGTCAGCAGTGAGCATATACATTTTAGTACCATGGAAATTGTGTTGAATCTAGGATGCTTGAGTTCAAATGCTCCTTCTGACAGCATCTCACTAAGGGACTTTGGACATGTCACTTTCAATCTTCATAAAGATTAAGCCCCTGCTTTATAAAATGGAAGCTGTCCGTACCACATAAATGATTGTTATGTGCTATTTTTCCAACCAGATTCAACAGACTTGTAGCATCTCACTTAGGAGACAGTGTCTAAACAGCTGGATTCTCATCCTGCCTTTTCCAATAACTCATTGTACGACTTTCAGCAAGTTCCTTCCTATCTTTGGGCTTCAGTTTCCTCTTGCGAAAATTAAAGTGAATGAATTAGAGTCCTATGTCCATGACACAGTATCTTTGTCTTTAGGAATCTCTGCACGCTGAATGTTTAAATGGACTACATTAAAGGAGAGCTGAGAGACTAGAGCTTGGATTTAGAATGTTAAGTTAAATCCCAAATAGTGAGAACCACTGGATTAAATTATAATTAATTTAATTCAATAATTAATTATTAATTTGATTTAATTAATTTAATTTAATCATCTCCTTTAGCTTTAAGTCTTTCTATTTTATTATCAGTGTACAGAAAGGCTTTAAAAGTTTGTACAAAGGAGGTTAAAATCTATCCATCTAGATATCTATCTATCTATCTATATACATCTCTCTGTCTCTGTCTTATCCATTCACTCTATTTCTCTCTCTTCATCTGGGAGATTTCATGGTGATGGTTACCATAGGTTCAAACATAGGGTAGAATTATTGGAAAAGCTAGTTTAAGAAAGCATCTCTTTCTGCATTCTCTCAGCATTGTGCTCTTATCCTAATGCCACAAACAAGTAGAGAGACACTTTAGCAATCTTCTAGTCCAACTCTATTATTTTTTTTTACAAAGTAAGAAACGGAGATCAAGTCAATTCAAATCAATAAGCATTTATTAAGTGCCTATTATATGGCATGCCCTGAGCTAAATTCTGGGAATACAAATAGAAGCAAAAATACAGTCTTGTCCCAAAGTAGCTTATATTATAATAAGGGATGAAAACACACAAAAGGAAACTGAAAAGTTGAGGTAGGTGGAGGTACTCTTGAGAAGTCATGGTGGAGAAAGAAGTGGGCTGTGTCTGGAATGGTATCCAAGAGGAATGAAGGAGTAAAAATGGCTTGCCTGGATGGATTGGTTAACATCTTTCTTAAAATGAATTTTCCTGGAGGAAATGACCAATCAGAGAAAGGAACTTGGAGTGGAGAGATCTCCAAACAGGAGAAAGCTGTAGGAACAGGAGACTCTTTAAGATGAGAAAGCTGCTGGGACATAGAAGAGAAGACACCTGTCTAAGGTCCCTTAACTAGTACTATAAGAGGCAGAGCTGAGTTTTGAACTTAAGTCCTAAGACTTCATATTCAATATTCTCTGCTCAATATATAGAAGTAGCAGTAATAATTATTAGCATGACACCTATTGTGTCATTTGATTACAACAACAACCCTGTGTAATAAATACTATTATTCCCCATTTTACAGATGAAGAAACTGAGGCTGAGAAAGATCAAATGATTTGCCCAGTCCCAACTAGATAACTAGTTGTTATCTAAAGCAGGATTTGAAGTCAAGTCTTTCCAATTCCAACTCCAGCATAATCAACTATGCTATAGCTCTTAGGAGAGATAGAAAGAAGTTTGGAAAGAGAAGTAGATGGATAGAACATTCAAACACTTGTGTTTCCAAATAGGTCATTGCACTCATTCTTAGATGAAACCACACTTTTTTAATTAAAGCTCTTTATTTTCAAACATATGCATGGATAATTTTTCAACATTGACCTTTACAAAACCTTGCATTCCAAAATTTCCCCTCCTTCCTCTCATCCTCTTCCCTAGATGGCAAGTAACCCAAAATATGTTAAACATGTTAAGTATATATATTAAATCCATTATATATGTGTATATATACATATTTATACAACAATCTTGCTGGACAAGAAAAATCCAATCAAAAAGGGGGAAAAATGAGAAAGAAAACAAAATACAAGCAAGCAACAATAGAGTGAAAATGCTATGTTGTGATTCCCACTCAGTTTCCTCTCTCTGAGTGTAGATGGTTCTTTTCATCACAAGAGCAATGGAACTGGTCTCAATCATCTTGTTGTTGGAAAGAGTTATGTCCCTTGTTGTTGCTGCGTATAATGATCTCCTGGTTCTGCTCATTTCACTTACCATCAGTTCATGTAAGTCTCTCCAGGCCTTTCTGAAATCATCTTGCTGATCATTTCTTATGGAACAATAATATTCCATAACATTCATGTACCATAACTTATTCAGTAATTCCCCAACTAAAAAACAATGAAATGATTCAAACCAATACCAATTGTTTAGTGATGAAGAGAGCCATTTACACCCAAAGAGAGGACTGTGGGAGCTGAGTGTAGATCACAACACAGCATTCTCAATCTTTCTGTTGTTTTTTGCTTGCATTCGTTTTCTATCCCAGTTTTCTTTTTCTTTTTGATCCAATATTTCTTGTACAGCAAGATAACTGTATAAAAATATATATGTACATATATATATACATATATATATATATATATATATATATATACTGGATTTAACATATATTTTAACATATTTAACATGTATTAAACTACCTGACATCTAGGGAAGGCGGTGGGGGGAAGGAGGGAATAATTTAGACTAGAAGGCTTTACAAGGGTCAGTGTTGAAAAATTACCCATGCATATATTTGGTAAATAAAAATCTTTAATAAAAAAAGAAAATTTCCCTCAAACATTTACTAGTTGCAGGATCCTGGGTAAGTTATTTAACCCCTTTCTCAATTTCCTCACTTATAAAATGGAGATAATAATATCCCTTGCCCCCCAGAGTTGTGAGATTGAAATGAGAAACACGTGAAAAGCACTTTGTTAAGCTGTTAAGCATTAAGTAAATATTAACTATCTTTAGTTATCCAAATTAGATATATAATAATCTGTTTAAGAAATGTAGGGTTTTGTCAACCTTAAAATGGAATATAAATGCCAGCTCATTAATCTTTCTTATCCATTAGTGCAGGAGGACATGATAATTGCATACATTCTATTATTTTTTATCTTAAAATTGCTAAGAATTCCACAAATAACCCTTATTCCAGTGTAGAGGTTCATCTGTTGCTAGTGCAAAACCTGAAGCAATGGCATTTCTAGTTAACAAGTTAACAAACAAGGGAAAGAAAGAACCAAACTCTCAAGCTTGATTGAACAGTATGGTGGTAGAATGGTAAAGATGGGATAGTTTCCTAACCAAGTTAATGGATTCCTTTAAATCTATCCATTGACTCCTTGGAAGGCTGTGGGCACCTTAAGAGACCCTATTCTTTAAAAGGGAGAGGGCTAATTATTCTACAGGATACATGACAGCTGACATACTAGCCTGGTTCCTCAAAACTTTCCTGGACTTTTGCATCAGCCTTCTAATCAATGTCCCTGATTCTTCTTTCTCCATTTCCCCTCATCCACAAATCACTATACATCATGGCCACTATCCTGATTATTCATTTCTCTGATCAAAATTTTAGAAGTCTGACAACTCTGCCTGACTTCCAAGGCTCTGTTCTGTTTCATGACACCCTTTCTTTCTAGTCTTAGCTAATAGTATTTCCCTTGATATGTTTTATTTTTTACTAGTCAACTCTTTGTTCCCAGAATAGATTCTGTACATTTCCATGCTTTGAATAAAGTTGTTTTCTCATATTTTGAATTTCTTCTCAAATGGGGAAATTCAAGTAAAGAAATTCCTTCTATTAAAACAAACCAGCACCTGCTATGCAACTTATATATAGCCTTAAAGACTTGCTTGGGGAATTGAGGCAACGGGAAATATTTTGAGAGTCAAAAGAGCCAGTCTGCATTGGAGGCAGAATTCAAATCCACATCTTGCTGTCTCAAAGACTTGCTCTCTATTCTACCCATCATTTAAAGCCCAACTCAAATTCCACCTCCACCCAAAAGCCTTCTCAGATCCCCTCTGCTCACTACATTGTTTTCCCTCAAAATAAATATAGCACTTTGCACCTTTGTAATATATCATTGTGCAATATTGTATATTACCATATTTTAGTAAATACTATATGATCTATTACCATACCATAGAATACCAAATTACCAGCATTTGCTGGTCTTAACCTTCCACCAGACCAAGCATTCTTAAACTAAAGCCTACCAACCCTCGGAGGGTAGATAGAATTAAGAGGGAGGGTCTCCATGAATTTGGATGAGAAGAAAAAAAAACAAATTTTTATTATTTCCATTTGACTGATTTCTTTTGCAATCCTGTGTATTGCATTGTTGTTGTTTAGTCATTCAGTATTGTCTGACTCTTCATGACCTCATGTGGAGTTAACTTGGCAAAGATACAAGCATTATTTGCCAAGTATTTATCCAATGGATTAAGGCAAATAGGGATTAAGTGATTTGCCCAGAATTACACAACGAGTAAATTTTTGGGGACTGATTTTAACTCAGGTTTCCCTGACTTCAGGCCCAGAGTTTTATCTACTGAGCTACCTAGTTGCCTCCATTTATTCTATTTGTTGTCTTTGCCAGACTTCTTAATATACTCCATGATACAAGAAGCCTGAATGAAAGTCTCAGAGTGAGAACCAGGAATGAAATTCTATCTTGTTGATAATTGCTCTCTCTCTCAATTCCTAAAACAGAGTTTTTCACATAATAAGTAGTTAATAAATACTTCTTGAATTGAATTAAATCAAATAAAATTGAATTTCAGGCCCAAGGAGAAATCTCCCAGCTGGGCCATAAGGAGTCCATGTGAGTGAAATGATGGAGAACAGGCCCACGTGGAGAAAGAAAGCGACTGGTGATGAGACAAAGCAGAGGCAATGTTGATAGATTGTCTGACGGCACTATTGTTAAAGAGCGGCCCAGCCCTGGCCTCTTGTTCTGGTTGCTCATTGTATTTGCTGTGCTCCATGACAGAATTATGGACTCTTTTGGCACAGTTTATTACCAAGGCCTCGGACAATGCTGCTCAGACCACCTTAGCCATTCACAGGCACCGGATGCAGGCTTTGTAAAGAGGAACTGAGGGCTAGCTGCAGAGGTCCCAGGGTGTGGCCTGGCCCAGCTGCACACCTATGTTTTCCCATGTGAACCACGCCAGGTCCAGAGCAGATCTTCCTTTCTTTAGGCTTCTTTCAGTGCTATGAGATGTCATGGGATTACTAGTTTCTGGCCTGAGCCTTGTGTTCCTTAGTTATAGTCAAGTCAAGTCAAGAAGCTTTTGTGGAGTCCTTTCATGTGCTTGGTACCATGCTAAGTGTTTGGGAATACACTGAAAAATAAAAACATCCCTGCCTCCAGATATTATAAATCCATGACTTTCATATAGATACAGATCAATCATTTGGCAAAGATCAAGTACCTACTTTGTTCCAGGCACTGGATAAATACAAAGAGGGAAGTAATCCCTATTTTAAACATTACTGAGCACTTAAACACCAAGGAAAAGAGGTATATCCATATAGAACAGAGAGAAAAATTATGCCTGCAACTATAAATGTCTTAAATACAGTTTTCTTTTCCTTTTAAATGTATTATGTCAACATCTAACTTTCAAATGTGTCCTACTTGTTTGTGATTACTTTGAGTTTTCCTTCTGTTCTTTTTTTGTGAATTGGGGGGAAAAAGGGTTAATGACTCTTTTCTTTCTTTCCCTCTTTCCTTTCTTCTGTCCTTTATTCCTTTCTTTTTTCCTTCCTTCTCCCTTTTCTTTCTTTCTTCTTCCATTCTTCCTTTCCTCTTTTTTCCTTCCTTTATTCTTTTTCTTTATTCATCTCCTCCCTTCCTCCCTCTCTCCCTTCCTCCCTCTCTCCCTTCCTTACTTCCTCCCTACTTTTCTTCCTTCCTTTCTTCCTCCCTTCTTCCCACCTTCTCTCTCTCTTTCTTCCTTTCTTCCTCTCTCCACTCCTTTCTTTCTTCCTCTTTCCATTCTTTCCTTCCTTTTCCTTCCCTCTCTTCCTTCCTCCCTCTCCTTCCCCCCTCTCTCTTTCTCTGTCTCTCCTCCCTCCTTCTTTCCTTATTCTCACTTTACTATGTATCAATCCATTGAAGTCTTCTCTGAAATCACACCTATCATCATTTTTTATGGTTTAGTAACATTATATCCACATGCCAAACTGTTCAGACGTTCTCTAATTGATAATCTCCTCTTAATTTTTAGTTCTTTGCTATGATAAAAAGAGCTGCTAGAAATATTTCTACACATATGGGTCCTTTTTCCTTCCTTTTTGAGACAGATAGATGTTTTAGTTTTAGTTTTAGTTTTAGAACACTAGATATGCAATAAGGAAGACTGAATAATAATCCTGTCTTAGACACTTAGTAGTTGTTGTACTCAAACATTTCCCTAAAAGGCAATTTTACAGAGAACTCACACAAGGTAAGTGACAATATGGAAGTCAGAAGAAGCAATGAAAGATCACTCTTAAGGTCTCTCTAGAGACTCAATTGTAAGACATGTAAGACAGTGGCAAAAAACCACTCAGTATGGCATGATGACATCGAAGAAAGTGCAGTGCTCTATGAGAAAAGCAGAATTTCAGTAGCTCAAAAGAAGTAGGAAATTCACAAATTTAGAGAAATTGCTACTCCAAATGTTCCTACAAACTATTTGTACTTGACCTGTGGTAGAGCCTTCCAAGCTCATATTGGTTTCCACATCATAGTCAGATATCCTGTACATATATTCTGATTTAGTGATGTCACTTTGGTCTTCTTCAAGTGCAAAAGACAACAACCAACTACTGGACTGTAGAAAAGTCATTTAATGTATGAGATAGAACCTCAAAATTGTTTTAATTTGCACTAGCCCCAAAGTTAGGGGGACTTGTGTTCAAATATAGCCTCATATACTTACCAAGTGACCTTTGGCAAATCACTTAATCCAAATTGCCTCCCTGCCTATCTGTCCTCACAAAAAAGAAAAAAAATATACATCCTGAAAACCATCTTTTGCATGAAGCTTTTCCTGATCTTCCTGTTAGTGTTCTCCTTCTCAAACTACCTTGTATATACCTACTTTGTGTTATGTGTGTGGTTGTTGTTTTATTTGTTCATTTTTAAAACTTTATATTGAATCTATTTTTACATGGACTTAAAACAATAGTAATAGTTAGCATCTACATATTGCTCTAAGGTTTACAAAATGCTTTTATGTATTTTAATTCATTTAATCCTCATAACAGTTCTAAGAGATGGGTTCTATTATTATCATCTTCATTTTATAAATGAAGCCTCAGGGAACTGAGGCTGATTTACCAAGAGTCTTATAACTAATAAGCCAGTGAGTCAAGGTTTGAACTTGGACCTTCCTGACTTCAAGTCCAAGACTCCATTCACTGTCTCCTAGCTGCCTTGTCTATGAAAATGTGAGCCCAATGAGAGCAAAGATTGTCTCACTTTTCTGTTTGTAAGTCCCAAACATAGGACAGCACATGGTAGGTATATGATTGGTATTTATATATTGATTGAATAATGATTGTGTATATTAAAATATTACATCAAAATGGAGATATAAACAAATTTCTGGCAAAGTCAGAATGATCCAATTAAGGGCATTGGGGAGATTTATTGGAATAGTATTACAGTTTAAGTTAGATAATCTTTCAAAATTCAAAGACCGGGGGAGGAGGATGATAGAATTTCAGATGTAAGCAAAAACAAACAAGTTGAAAAGCATAGAACTTTGCAGAAGACACTCAGAAGACCTATGGCTTGGTCAATGGAAAGTAAAAGATGTCCAGCAGAACTGACCTTTTTTGTTGGCTTAGGAAGAAACACTTTAGATTTTGAAGGAAATCCTATCTTTTGTCCAGTTTGATTCAGGTGTCCTTTCTTCTAAGAAATCCTCCAGCTCCTCAACCAATCTCACTCCCAGATGAAAATCATTACTTAACCTCAAATTTGTCACAGATCTTTGCCTGAACTATTTCTTTGCATAGATCTCATTTTTCTAAAGTTTGTGTAAATGTGACATCTACCAATAGATATTAAGTTTCCTAGAGGTTGAGTCTATGATACATCTTTGTGTCTCTAATGCCCAGTTTAGTGCTATGTATGCAGCAAATAAGTAAATAAAAAATAAGTGTTTGTTAATTTGATCGTTAAAATGGTATTAAAAATCAGAAAACACAGATTTGAGTCCTAGACGCAAAATGTACTAACCATGTGATCATGGACAAGTCCCTCCAGTGAATTCTATGAATCTTAGTTTCATCCTCTATAAAATGGGGGTGACAGTACTTTGCTATCTACCTCACAGGCTTTGTAAACTATAAAAAGACAAAGAGAATGAGCACTGATATGCTTTGGATTTATCAGATAATTAATCCTTGTTATTCTATAGTAGAAATTCTAACTCTCCAAACTTTTTGTTTCACTCCTTGGTCAATGTCACTCCTAATCAAAATGGTCTCTTTCTGGTTATAAAGAGTTCTTAGTCTTTACAGACTTTGAATCAGATCTGAGTTTCTCATCCTGGAAATTATTACCTTAAACGTCCAAAATTTCCCAGGTAAGCCTGGACTCTGTTTATTGCCTTTTTCAATAAACCACATGTAACACGTGCTGACCTCTTAACCCCATGTACTTAGAAATATCTAAATATCTTAAACTACTATTTCTTCTTTCATTCTCTACTTTAAAATTTCTTATCAAAGGTTTTTTTTGCTCTCTTATCTTTATTCAGCAATCTTCACAATATTCAAATAGATACTTTATTATTATTATTATTACTGGTCTATAAGAATCATGTATCATCTTGGGGCCTAAGTTAATTAGGAATCTAATCGGACAGTCTACTAGAAGATATTGATAATAGTTTCAAGAAAACTTAGCTTGTGGTATTATGCTTTTACTTCTCCTAAGAAGAGCCAAAGCAGACTTTCTAAACTCAGGTGGCCTTTTTTCTTTTTTCTGCCTTTGACAATTTAAACAGGAAAATGGCCCTTTCTCCAATCGAAGTTCTTCTCTGAGAACTCTTATCCTGCCCTGACATTTATTATTTACCTGTATCAAATCCCGTCCAAGATAAATACTAACAAGGCCATTTGATGAAGCCAAAAAGGGAAATAGGCTACCAGAGGATTTTTTAAAATTGCATTTCTCCCTCAAGAGTTTATGTTTCTTCATGTTCTCGGGTCCCACCCTCCTCTCACTACAGATGTGCCTTCATTAGAAAAGTCCATAAGTTTCCTGACAAAACCAGATGTTTCCTGGCAGTAACCATGATACCTACTTGATGTCTTCTGATGAGTTCCTTGGTCAGGTCATAAGCTGTTTCCAGTTACCATTTTCTCACACAGAACATGTACCTTACCATGTGGCCTTCTTCAACCTTCTTTCCTTTCTCACCACTGTTGCCAGAAGCCATCCGGCTCATTCTCCTGTGGCTTCAGAGAGTGACTGTGCTTCATAGGGAGCCCAGGAGGGATGCCAGGTCAACAAGAGGATTGCTTTTCCCAGGCCTTCCTTCCTTTCTCCTTTTCCAGGCCCACAATTGTAAAAGGTCATAGGTGCAATGCTTTACCTAGGTTGTTCAGTGAAGGTCAATTCCCTTGTTGTACAAATAGGAAACATGTCCCACTTATGGACAGCATCATTCCCATACACATGGACCAAATCACAGTCATGAAATACCCTTAATAAGTTGCTTCTTGTAGTACATACAGGTAAACCATTTTGTAAATGATAAAGCACCATCACAGTGCAGGCTATTGTGATACTCCTCTGAGCTGGAGCCCCGTGTAGAAGAGAACCCTTGGACAAAAAATCTTCTTGGGACAAGATAACCTGTTATGTATGATCCTAAGTCCCCATTTGTAATTATACTAATGAAACATAACAAAAGCAAAGGAAGACTCAAAAATATTGTAGCTTCTTCTGTGACCATGATGACTGAGATAGAATTCTCCTCTCCTTCACCAGATCCCACAAGGCACGAATCTGAGTGCTTCACCCACTTGTTTACATTGTGTTTCAGTTTCTTGTAGTTCCTCTGATACCATGGTTAACTACTCCTTTGCTGTTTTCTAATTTTGTTTGCGTCTCAGTGATTCCTCCCCATTCTAAAAAATCATCACTGCTCTTAATCTCCCTACCTCAGTCTTTCTTTTTCTTTTCTTGAGGTAATTAGGGTTAAATGACTTGTCCATGGTCACACAGCTAGGAAGAGTTGTGTCTGAAGCCAGATTTGAACTCAGATCCTCAGAGAAGGTGCTCTATCTACTGCGCCATCTGACTGCTCATTTTCCCTCCCTCATTCTTTTATTTTTCTTTTTTTTTTTAATCAAAGCTTTTTATTAAAATGCATATGTATGGGTAATTTTTCCAACATGACCCTTGCAAAACCTTTTGTTCCAAATTTCCCCTTCCTTCCCCCTATTTCCTCCCCTAGCTGCCAGGTAGTCCAATACATGTTAAATATGTTGAAATACATGTTAGATACAACATATGTATACATATTTGTTCAATTATCTTATTGCACAAGAAAAAAATCATATCAAGAAGGAGGAAAAAGAAAAACTGAGAAAGAAAACATAATGCAAGCAAATAACAACAGAAAGAATGAGAATACTACGTTGTGTTCCACATTCAGTTCCCATAGTTCTCTCTCTAAGTGTAGATGGCTCTCTTCATCAATAAACAAGTGGAACTAATTTGAATCATCTCATTGTTGAAGAGAGCCATGTTTATCAGAATTGACTTTCATATAGTCCTGTGTTGCCTTGTATAATGATCTCCCGGTTCTGCTCATTTCACTTAGCATTCAGTTCATGTAGATCTCTCCAGGCCTTTCTGAAATCATACTGCTGGTCTTTTCTTACAATCAAATGCTTTTCTATTGATATAATCATATGTTTTTTGTTAATTGGTTATTGATATAGTCAATTAGGCTAATAATTTTCTTAATATTGAACCAGCCCTACATTCCTGGTATAAACCCTACTTGGTCCTGGTGTATTATCCTGGGGATGATTTTCTCTAATCTCTTTGTTAGTATTTTATTTAACATTTTTGCATCAATATTCATTAGGGAAATAGGGTTTCATCCTACCTGCTTTAGGTATCAGTATGATGTCTGTGTCATAAAAGGAATTTGGTAGGAGTCCTCCATTCCCTATTTTTTTTTCAAATTGTTTATATAGTATTGGAGTTAACTGTTCTTTAAATATTTGGTAGAATTCACATGAAAATCCATCTTGTCCTGGAGATTTTTTCTTAGGGAGTTGATTAATAGCTTGTTCTATTTCTTTTTCTAAAATGGGACTATTTAAGTAATTTATTTCCTTTTCTGTTAATCTGGGCAACAAATATTTTTTGTAGGTATTCCTCCATTTCACTTAGGTTTTCAAATTTATTGGCATAAAGTTGGGCAAAGTAACTCTTAATAATTTCTCTAGTTTCCTCTTCATTGGTGGAAAGTTCTCTCTTTTCATTTTCAAGACTAACAATTTGCTTTTCCTCTTTCCTTTTTCTAATCAAATTAACTAAAGGTTTATCTATTTTGTTGTTTTTTTCATAAAACTAACTTTTAGTTTTATTTATTAATTAAATAATTTTTTTTAGTTTCAATTTTATTGATTTTTCCTTTTATTTTTAGAATTTTAAATTTGGTATTTGGTTGGGGGGTTAATTTGTTCTTTTTCTAGCTTTTTTAGTTGCAAGCCCAATTTATTGATATTCTTTCTCTATTGTATGCAAGTAAGCATCTAGAGATACAAACTTTCCTCTTATTACCGCTTTGACTTCATCCCATAAATTTTGTTATGTTGTTTCATTATTGTCATTCTCTTAGATGAAGTAATTGATTGTGTCTATGATTTGCTGTTTCACCCATTCATTCTTTAGGATGAGATTGTTTAGTTTTCAATTACTTTTTGGTCTATTTTCCCCTGGCCCTTTATTGAATGTAATTTTTAATTGCATTGTGATCTGAAAAAATGCATTTAGTATTTCTGCCTTTCTACATTTGATTTTGAGGGTTTTATATACTAATATATGATCATGTTTTTGTGTAAGTTCCATGAAGTCCTGAGAAGAAAGTGTACTCCTTTCTGTCTCCATTCAATTTTCTCCAAAGATCTATCATATCTAGTTTTTCTAGTATTTGATTTACTTCTTTAACTTTTTTCTTATTTATTTTGTAGTTTGATTTATCTAATTCTGAGAGAGCAAGGTTGAGATCTCCCACTATTATGGTTTTGCTGTCTATTTCTTCTTGCAACTTTCTTAACTTCTCCTTTAGGAATTTGGATGCTATACCACTTGGTGCATATATGTTTAATATTGATATTGCTTCATTATCTATGGTACCCTTTAGCAAGATATAGTTTCCTTCCTTATCTCTTTTAATTATATCAGTTTTTGCTTTTGCTTGATCTGAAATCAGGATGGCTACCCTTGCTTTTTTTTTTTTAACTTCACCTGAAGCATAATAGATTCTGCTCCAGCCTTTTACCTTTTACTGTGTATGTATCACTGCTTTAAATATGTTTCTTGTAAATAACATATTATAGGATTCTGGTTTTGAATCCAGTCTGCTATCCACTTATGTTTCATGGGAGTGTTTACCCCTTTCACATTTACAGTTAAAACTACTAATTCTTTATTTCCTGCCATCTTATTAACCCCATATTATACTTTTCTCTTTCCTTTTCCCCTTTCTCTCCTTCACAGTATTTTACTTATGAGCACTACTTGCCTCAAGCAGTTGTCGCTCTTTAGAGACCCTTCCCCTTTCTTATACTTTTCCCCTATTTCTCTTTTCACTTCTATTTATCCTACCCCTTCCCTTTTCCCCTTTCCCCTCCTACTTTTCTATAAGATGAGAGGTGTGTCTTGGTGAAACCAAAATATATCTAATATTCTGTCTTTGGGCTGAATCTGATGATAGCAAGATTCACACTCTTTCTGAGATGTAATTTCCCTCATTTTACCTCCATTTTCTCCCTTTTTTCTTTTCTTTTCTTTTTCTTTCTTTTTTTGTTTGCTGAGGCAATTGGGGCTAAGTGACTTCTCCAGGGTCACACAGCTAGGAAGTGTTAAATGTCTGAGGCCAGATTTGAACTCAGATCCTCCTGTCCTAAGGACTGGTGCTCTACCCACTGGGCCACCTAGCTGCCCCTCCCCTTTTTTCTGTTACAATCTCCTTTCCAACTCGAGTTTTTATATTATCCCAGTAAAATCAGATTATACATATACTCTCTATGTATACCTATAGCAGAAATACAGTTCTCAAGAGTTTTTTTTTTCTTTTTACCTTTTTATGCTTCTCTTGAGCTCTATATTTGAAGGTCAAATTTTTTGTTTAGCTCTGGTGTTTGCATCAAAAATAAATGGAATTCACCAATTTCATTGAATGTCCATCTTCTTCTGTGAAAGAAAATGCTCAGTTTAGCAGGATAATTTATTCTTGGCTGCATCCCAACTTCCTTTGCCTTTTGTAATATGAGATTCCAGGCCCTTCGATCCTTTAATGTGGAAGCTGTTAGGTCCTGAGTAATCCTTATTGTGGTTGCTCGGTATTTGAATTGTTTATTTCTGGCTGCTTGTAATATTTTCTTCCTTGGTTCGATAGTTCTGAAATTTAGCCATGATATTCCTGGGCATTTTAATTTTGGGGTCTCTTTCAGGAGGCATTTGGTGAATTCTTTCAATGGTCATTTTACCTTCTGATTCTATGATATCCCGGGAGTTCTCTTTGATGATTTCCTGAAAGATAGTGTCTAGTCTTTTTTTTTTTTCATCATGTATTTCAGGGAGTCCAATAATCCTTAGATTGTCTCTCCTAGATCTATTTTCCAGGTCGGTTGTTTTCCCAATTAGGTATTTTACATTTTTTTTCTATTTTTTCAATTTTTTTTGTTTTGCTTGAGTGATTCTTGTTGTCTCATTTAGTCATGCATTTCCATTTGTTCAGTTCTGAATTTTAGTGAATGATTTTCTTTCACTTTTTTAACTTCTTTTTGTATTTGTCCAATTGTATTTGTAAATGAGTTATTTTGTCCAGTGAAATTTTTTTTTTCCATTTCACAATTTCTGTTTTTAAGGAGTTCTTTTCTTTTTCCATTTCACAAATTCTGCTTTTTAAGAAGTTATTTTCTGTTTCTGTTTGACAAATTCTGTTTTTCTGGTAGTTGCTTTCTTTTTCCATTTTATCAAATCTATCTTTTAATGAGTTATATGCCTTTTCCAAACCTTCTTGCAAAGTTTTCATTTCTTCTCCCCATTTTTCTTTTAGTTCTCTATTAAGATATTTTAAAATTTCTCCTAAGAGAGCCTAGTATGATGGGGACCAGGTTATATATCACCTTTTGGGTCTTCATCTGGTGACAATATGCCTTTAGTGTCCTCAGGGTTTGAAATCTGTTCCTTTCTTTCACCATAATATCTGTCTATCATCAAGGTCCTCTTTACTTTTTTACTCATTTAAAAATAGTTAAGGTTTGCCTTTAGGGTGAAAGAGATTTTCCAAGATCTGCAACGGGGCTAGGTCAATGCTGATCCACTCCTGGTGCTGAGTGGGCATGGCCAGGTGCTGTGAGATTCTGGAGTTTTGGGGTTCACTATTGATCTTTTGCATCTGTGTTGGTTATTTTATAACTTCTTTGCTGTCTACTAGCTTGCAACCAGGAAAGAGTGGCCAACACTGTTGTAGATTCCAGTAGATTCCTCCCCATAGATTCTCCACCAGGCAGAGTCCCACCACCTGTGGAGGCCACATATCCCTGGAACTCTTTGCTGTCTGCACTGGCATTTATGCTCAGTTGTTTATATTAGGCAGTCTCCCTCACTTTTCCCATTGAAACAGTCCCTCTCTCATTCTTGATTGTATACAACTTCAATGGGGTGTAAAGATTCTGGCCAGTATGCAAGTAATCACAGAAAATGCTTTTTTGAATCATCCTAAATGGAATCCTGTCTTCCAATCTGCCTAAGATGATTTATAAATCTAAATCAGGAGAATAGGAAGGGGAGTAGAAAGAATAAAGGCAGCTGGGGGCTACATATAAATCTTAAAGTCTTCCTCTCATGTCTCCTTCTTGTAGCACCTGTGCCAATGAATCACAAAATTTTGGCAGGTATTACCAAGTTGTAAAGACTTAGCATACGGGCAGAGATGGACAATCTGTGTGTTATTACAAGAAGAAGCTCATAGACAGAAGGTTAATTACAAGTGTTCTATACCCTGAAGAGTGCCAACATTTGCTAATGATTAAAGTAATCACTGGAGAAAGAGGAACACAGGTAAAATTGAGATCAAAGTACAATCATATCCATTTGGGAACATGAGTTCTATGAAGTGATAAAATTCAAGTGGTTAGGGAAAGCCAGAAGCCAAATACAGTGGTGAAGGGCCAAGATGGGGATCAAGATGTGGAAATTTTTGATGAGTTGACTATTTGTCGGACTCAACTTGTATCCTCAGAGCCTTGGTTTTTTGCAGTGGTTGAATATTTATTCCCTTCCCCTTTTCTGATGTGTCAATGTAATCAATGGCAACTGACCTATTCTCTCCTTCTGTCTCAGCTGCCCTAGTGAGACAATAGCTCCAAATAGGAGATACTCGTGATCTGGACAAATCTTTATTTAGTACTAACTCTGCACAAGATTCCATGCAAGAGCTTGATGTTAGATACAAAGATCAAAAATTCAAGAGCCTAAGAGTTGGAAGGGATCTCAGAAGATATGTCAATTCACAAGGATGTATTAAGTGCCTACTGTATTAAGGACCTGGGGATATGGGTACAAATCAATAAAAGGCCTCAAGGAAGAATTGGCATAGAGGTATTCCAAGAGATGGAAGTGGAAAGTGGAATACATTCCAGGCATGAGGGATAGCCTATGACAAGAGATCACAACAGAAAATGGAGAAGAGGAAATGGGCTAATTTAGCTATAGTTATTTTTCTGCATGTGTGTATATGAGTGAGAGAGACAGAGACAGAAAGACAGACAGAAACACAGAGATAGAAACAGAGACAGAGAGAAAGAGATAAAAAGACACTGAAAGACACAGTCATAATGATTGAGATAGAGAGACAGAGAAAAAGGGAGACAGAAAGAAACAGAGATAAGACAGAGAGACAGAGACAGAGATAAAGAAAGAAAGAGAGACAAACAAGCAGAAATAGAGAAAGTTATATCATCCTGGCAAGAGAGCCTGAAGCCACAGTATGAAAAGCTTTATAAATCAAATAGAGGAAATATGCATTTTATTCTAGGGGTAATAGGGAGGCATTGAAACTTCTTGAGCATGGAAGTGACACATTTTATCCTTTAAGAACAGTTATTTGATAGTTATCTGGAATATGGATTGCAGTGACTGGATACAAGAAGACAATTTAGGAAGCTATCTACTTTTCACTGTATCTGACAAGGAAACCTCAGTAGTAATCCTGACAGCGATCAGTCACAGGCTGTATACACATTATAGTAATCTCAAAATATTGCTGGACATGCCCAAAATCCGAACTCAGTAAGTGATTGCCAATTCCTGTCATTATAATCTTGGGCAAGTCACTTCATTGGGTTTCAGTTTCCTCATCTGTGAAAAGAGGGTATTGTACTTTCTAACTCTAATTCTAATATAATTGGATAATCAGATGAAATTTTCAAACCTAAGTGTCTAACTCTGTAAGTTCTACCCATTATTCTGAATAAGAAATATAAGAAACATCATCAAGGAGTTTATAATCTAATATGAAAATGCCTTTTTATCTATGTACAAAATTAAAACTCAATTGAAGCATATGGGCAGATACACATAATTACACACACACACACACACACACACACACACAGCCCAAAGCATGAAGCGGAAAATGTTTTAGAAAAACATTTTTTCTTACAAGAGTTTTCCTAATAATAGATTTTTTTAAAGGACTTACAAATATTTGCCCAGTAGATGAACTATAAATGTTATCAAGCAAAGTAAACATTCCTTCTATAATTGTTCCTGGAGACAGATGAATGTGAAAGCTCTTCAAATGGCATACTCGTAACTCAGTGGACTGAGGAAGGAATGCACAGAGTGGGACATGAGCTGCTCATCCAGGCAAGGCAGCCAACTGCATATGGAAGAAACTAGTAGGCAGGAAACCCTATGTTTTTCTGAGCCAGAATCTGTATCCATTGGGAATCTATATCTGTAATATTCTAAGGGAGAATCAAACTACTCATTTTTCTTTTCAATTTCTTACCCTTCAAGATCCAACCTAGACTCTTCCATGTCCAGGAAGCCCTTCCTGATGACTCCAAACTGCAGCAAGCTTTCTCTGAATTGCCACAGCACTCATTACTTTGGCAAACATTCTTCAGATCATTATGATATAATAATATCTATTAACCTGGGATTCATCAACTAGATTTTTTAAACATTGTAACAATTTTGATATTTTGATAACAATTTGAATTTAATATTTTGTTAATATTTCAATAGTTGTTTTCCTTTGTAATTCTATACATTTTATTTTATATATTTAGTAACATTACTCTTAGAAGGGAGCCATTGTTTTGTTCAGACTGCCAAAAAAATCTAATATTAAAAAAAAATGAAGAACCCTTGATAAACTATAATTTTTGTTTTTTTTGCAATCCTCCATTTACATCATGTCTCCCTACCAGAATTTTATCTCTTTGAATGATTACAACAACATATTTAATTGTATGATATGTTTTAGTCTATATCACCAATACAGATAAGTCTGGGTACATGGGAGATAATCAATACTTGTACATAGAGTGAACTCTCCACTTCATCTGGCCAAGATGGAAATTCTCAAAGCCATATAACTACAAATATAGTTCATCCTCTTCCTTAACATAGAAACCCACTCTACAACTTCATTGACAAGTGTTTGTCTTCTTGAATATCACCAGTGATGGGGAAATTATTACCAGTGAGCCATTACACTATAGTCAACTTTAATTTGAGAAACCTATATTGACCTAAAACCTGATTCCATCTAAATGTTACCAGTGGCAGAGCTTTTCTTCTTGTTCTAAATTTTACCACTCTCATCAGGAAGTCATCAATCAATAACCTAGATCACTTTATCTTGTGAAAAGTAGGAGGTTTTCTTGCATCCTCTAATAATTATAGATACCTTTTACTGATCAGTTGATCAATCAATAGATAAGTATTGATATTTACTCCATGAAGCTTTGCAGTTTATTTGTGGATCTGTACTTATAGTAATGTCTCCTGGTTCAATTTCTTCTCATTTCACTTTTCTGGGCCCTCGTTTTCTCATCTATAAAAGAAGTAGGTTGGAATGAATGCTCTCCAAGATTCCTCCCATCCCTAAATGCCTGATCCTATGATCCTTCAGTTTCTTTTTGTGTCAATATTTTCCCCCATTTGTCAAATTCCTAGCTCCCATTGGGTTACTCCCTACTTCCTCAAAATGTATTTCTTCCACCCTAACCAATATCTCTTCATTGCTTTTGCTAAGCTGGAATGTAGAGAAATGCTCCTCAAACCCATTTCCCCAAACAGGAAGCACTGCTTGCATTTAGTACAAACACTGTTAGTGAGTACCTCAGGCAAGGAAGATAAACACAGAACAAAACCTAGAGATTACTGGACCATATTCTCATGGCATGGAAAGCCTTCAGGTCAAGCTTTTTGATTGCTGAGTTCTTCATGGCTGCCCCCTTTAAATCCTATGTTTAACAATCTTGGCAAACTACTTACTCGTCAGAGGTAACACTCCCAGTTGGGAGACTGAAGAAGGAGAAAGAAAAATCCAAGAAACTAGCAAAACCATGCCCTCCATGGAATATATCATGGAGAATAATACAATATAGATAGTAGCAAAGCTCTAGGAACAGAGAAAGAGAGTTGTTTACTGTTCAAGCACATTAAATAACTTTCTCTCAGTATTGTGGTTAGTGTTGCTTTCATATGCTCTCCTCTCCTGGACAAACAATCATAGAATAAAAGCCAGCAAAAGAGAAACTCTTCCCTGGTTATCTCTTGTTTACAACCCATTCCCCCTTGTTATTTTATCATGGCTGATATATGACAGGCATGGCATTTGCTCAGTCCTAGACCATGAGAACTTCCATTACCTGAAGCAGTCTGGGAATTCCATTACTGCTTATCAATCTGTGAGACTTTGGGGGTCTTCCTGGGTTCCTCTGGTGCTTAGCTCAGCCCCAAGCCTATTTGTGTACCCTGGGGAGGATAATAAGATGCTCCGATGGAAGTCTTGTTGATTCCAAATAAATTCATCTGTGGGAAAGGAACATAATCAAATCCAGAGTTCATCTGATCATAATGATATGGAGTGATGATGAACCTTGGCCACAGAATCTCCAAGTTTGATATGTGGCTGGTGGCTTCTGCTGTTTAAAATCTGTAAACCCTCATATGAGTAGCCTATTTTATTGCTTGGCATTGTCACTCAAATTCTCAGCCTCCATCCAGCTCATGGGGGAGGTTCTGGGAATGTCATTTTTAAAATAATCATGCTGTCTACTGCCCTTTCTCCTGCTCTGCCATTTACTTCTGATTATGTGTGTCTTGGGTATGGGGCTCAGTCATCAGTAATTGACATTAGGGTGCTGTGTGCATCTTAGTGTGTTGGCACTTTGAGAGATTCACCTATCATCTGGTCAGTAAGCACAGATACTCCTGTTCAGAATACACAGAAGTCACTCTTTGTCTTCTGTTTGTTGGACATGGTTGTTGTGCTGCTGGGCCATAATACATCCTCTGTGGTGAACTTTTGTGTTTTCAGAAGAGTTAAAGGCAAAGTAGAGAAGATGTTCCATTAATCCTCCTTGTAGCCTATAGAAAAAAAAGATTAACTTCCATTTCAGAAATGAAAATTATGGACATGAAGGCAATGGGATATACCTCATGTCCTAGAAATAGGCAATGAATGCACAGATGAAATTAAAATTATTAAATATGATTTGGATGACAATATAATTAGTGAAAACACACACACACACATACACACACACACACACACACACACAACTACGAATCCAGAGAGTGGTGGGGAATGGGTCACTGTAGGTCTTGAGATAAGTTTCTAAGGCAGTGCCACAGGACTCTGTTCTGAGCCCTGATTCATAGAAATAACTTTGAGGAAGGCATAGAGAGTATTGAGAGTTATTGAAACTGATGATAACAGGAAGTAAGAAGATAAAGCTAATAATTTGAATGGCTGAAATGGAATGGGGAAAAAAATCCTGATATTTGATAGTATTGATAGCTAATAAATTTCAACAGCAGATATCTAGTACAATAGACAGAGGTAAGCTTTGTGTCAAAAAGACATAAATTCAAATCCTACTCTAGATACTTACCAACTATATGACCCTGAGCTAGTCATCTTTCTCAATCTAACTTTCCTCAGTCTGTAAAATGGGAATAATAACAGCACCGCCTCACAGAGTTATTATGAGCATCAAATGAGAAATTATTTGTATAGGACTAGATCCTATTTTTTTAATTGATTTAAAAATCATAGACCTAGAAGTCATTCCTTTTACACATGGTTATGTGTGGTCAAGTGATAAGCTCACAGTCACACAGGCAACATATGACAAAATAAACATTCAAAGCCAAAGCCTCTGATTCCAAATCTAAATGCTTTCTACAACAACAACCCACCCCCAGAAATAAAGTTGGTACTCTCTGGCAACTATAAAAGATAATCCAGTCTTTAATTGAGTAACAGAGATGTAGTGTCAGGATTGAGAGAAAGGAGCACCCCACTGTCTTTTTCCCTGATTGGTTCTGGGTGCCATGTTATAGGAGAGAGAGTGACAAAAGAATGCACTTAGAGAAAGTAACCAGAACATTAAAGGGCACCAGATCCCAAAGTGAAATTACATCATATGAAGGATAGTAAAAGATGTGAAGGTATTTCGTTTGGAAAAGACAAATCTGAAATCCTCAGTTATTTAATGAATGTGATATGCAAGGATTCAGTTTATCCTGCAAGGCCAAAGTTGATAAATAGATATCATCCTAATATAAGTGGTGAGGTTGGTGTGTGTGTGTTTGTGTGTGTGTGTGTGTGTGAAAGAGAGAGAGAGAGAGAGAGAGAGAGAGAGAGAGAGAGAGAGAGAGAGAGAGAGAGAGAGAGAGAGAGAGAGAAATCAAAACAAAATAAAACTTTTCAACAATTTGAGTTCTCTGGAAGTGGAATGAACTACTTCAGGAATTAGTGGTTTTCTTCTCCCTGGAGGTCTCTAAGCTTGGATGATCACTTGTCAGACATGCTCTAAACCACTACATTACAATAATCTTTCACAAACTAAAGAACTCTTATCTTTTAAGGACTTCACAATAGGGCAAAGGACAATTAATGGAAATGGTGGCCAAGGAAGGGAAGGAATATCTACTGAAGGAAGAAATGAACCAAAGTCAGGAAATCATGGACCTAGAAATAAAAGGTAGATTTCTGAAGTTTCATTCCATCCTGCTAAAATCTGATGCAGAAGAATGAGAATGAAATTGGGGGAGAAACTTGGGACTTCTACCAAACTTCTACCAAAGGTAAGATCCTCTTCCAGTTTACACTATCACAGGGATGAATTAGATAATTTTTCAAAATATTAGGCTGAGAAGTACTAGGCAATGTTTAATATTGAGTGACCAGTGGGTCACTAACTACTCATATCACACATGGCATATTCATGTTCTAAAAACATAGTTTCAAGTTTTTAGCATAATTGAACAGAAGTACATTGGAATAGATGACTTTGGAACACAGTAGCCATTGAAGTTCTCCTCTGATGCTATTTAACAACATTCATTGTTTACCTTCTCAGGAGAATGGAAGCTCCTTGAGGTCAGGAACTTTCTTTGCTTTTCTTTTTGTATCCCCAGATCCTTGCACAGTGCAATGCAAAAAAACTGATAAGTCAATGGAGTAACAATCTCAGATTTCTTTGGTGGAGTTCCCACAGAGCTTTCTTTTATTTTGTAGGAGAGTTACCAGGAACTCAGAAGAATTAGATAAATTGTCCATGCTTGCAAGTGTCAGAGACAGAATTTGAAATGTGGTTTTCCTAAGTCTTAAGTCCAGTGCTCTATCCACAATATCAAGCTTCTACTTATTGGACATAGTCAGCAATTAACTAGCATTTGTTGATTTAAATTGACTATTTTTCTAAATTCTCAAAAGTAATGTCAGAAGAACACCATCCAAGTGCTATCCTTGAAAGTATAAAGCTAAGAAACTGGAAATTGAATGGATGCCCATCAATTGGAGAATGGCTGAGTAAATTGTGGTATATGAATATTATGGAATATTATTGTTCTGTAAGAAATGGCCAGCAGGATGATTTCAGAATGGCTTGGAGAGACTTACATGAACTGATGCTGAGTGAAATGAGCAGAACCAGGAGATCATTATACACTTCAACAGCAATACTATATGATGATCAATTCTGATGAACTCTTCAATAATGAGAGAATCCAAATCAGTTCCAATTGATCAGTAATGAACAAAACCAGCTACACTCAGTGAAAGAACACTGGGAAATGAGTGTGAAGCACAAGATAGCATTTTCACTCTTTCTGTTATTGTTTGCTTGCATTTTTGTTTTTCTTCCCAGGTTATTTTTACCTTCTTTCTAAACCCGAATTTTTTTTGGTGTAACAAGATAACTGTATAAATATGTATACATATATTTAACATATACTTTAATATACTTAACATGTATGGGACTACCTGCCATCTAGGGCAGGGTGTGGAGGGAAGAAGGGGAAAAGTTGGAACAGAAGTTTTTTGCAAGGGTCAATGTTGAAATATTACCCATGCATATGTTTTGTCAATAAGAAGCTATAATAATAAAAAAGAAAGTATAAAGCTAGTAATGATAGTGTTTGATAGAGCTGTGTCTGACTCAAAGATCTGATTTCCAATCAATGCAATATTGATGTGACAAAGAGACAAGTCTCATAGCTTCTAACTGCTTCCCTATGAATGGTAGACAGGATATAGTGGAAAGAACAGTGAAGTTGGGGACTTGGGTTTAAATCATAACTATGTCATTTATAAGCTATGCAGACATGGACAAGTTATCTTACTTCTCTAAGCCTGCTTCTTCATATGAAAAATTGAGATAACAATGTACTTCCTACTTCAAAGTGCCTTATCAACATCTAAATCCTATAGAAATTTGAATGATTGTTATTGGTATTTTTAAGGGAATGAATTAATGACTGGGGGGTCATTGGGTCTGTAAATGAATTTTGCAAAGGTACATTTGTCCCAAAAGGTATTATGGCTCGTTTCATTTTAGAACTTAGAAAGTTCACTTGAAGGCCACAGTATTTAAACAACCCAGATCTCAAACCCTCGACTTCCCAAGAATTAATCACATGTGCGAGCGTTGTGTGCCAAAAATACAAGAGATCTAATAGCATTAAAACCTTATTCCTCACACTCATGGTGCCTTTCCCCAGGGCAACTCA
The DNA here is from genome assembly GCF_902635505.1 of Sarcophilus harrisii. Classification (NCBI taxonomy): domain Eukaryota; kingdom Metazoa; phylum Chordata; class Mammalia; order Dasyuromorphia; family Dasyuridae; genus Sarcophilus; species Sarcophilus harrisii. The sequence continues at coordinate 74,247,865 of NC_045427.1, forward strand.
AAGTCTGAGCTGGTGATAGGGTTGATATGTTACTGATTTCTACCACACATGCATGAACAAAACCAAGCTAATAGGGGGACTAAAAGGAGGGCTGCTTAAGATGCATAGTCAAATGAGTATCAGTGTCTTCATTGTCTTAATTACCTTCATGCCTGAACTGTGCTGGAAAATGACTATATTCAATTCAATGAAGACAATGTTTTCCGTCAAATTGAATCAGGTAGCACATTGCAAAACAAAAAACAATCTTATATGTATTTTAGAGAAGGTTTTGCTAAAAGAGAAAATGCCAGAGGATGTTACTGGGAAGAGAGAGAGCATTCCAATCTTTCCTTCCATATAGAAAGGAAAATAATAATAATTATATTTCACATTTATTTTGGGTTTTAAGATCTGAAAAATATTAACTCTGCCTCAAGCGACTTGCTAAGTCTAAGACTTGCTTAGTCTTGCTAAGACTATATGTACTTAGTGTAAATGGTTTGCAATCTGTGTTAGCAGAAGGAATTGTTATAGAGGGGACTTCCCATGTTGAGGAAAATACAGATCCTTTATGTAGTCCTTAACCTAGAAATAGATCTCTAGAGGACTGTTCCAGGGATTTATCTATGCACCTGGGATTTCAGATTTTAATCAGTAACTCAGATGGCAAAATAGGTGATGTGCTATAAAATGTATTTAGAACACAAAACTAGAATGGCTACCTAATTTATTGAATGAGAATTAAGATCCAAAAGAATGATAACTGGCTAAAACAAGCAACCAAATCTTAAATGAAATTTGATAGGGACAAAAGTAAAGTTCTACCCTTAGATTCAAATAACCAACTATATAAATACAATATGGGAGAGACATAGATGGAAAAGAGTTTATTTGAAAAGAAAAGTCCTATGGGATTCAATAGACTATAATTTTAATATGTCCACACTGTGACATGAAAGAAAAAAAAATGTCATATGTACCAACATGGTCTTTTGCCTTCCTTTTCAACCTTGGTGTTTGGCACAAATCTTAGATCACAGTAAACACAATCAATCCTCTTTTGATTACTGGTTTCTTAAGTCTCCTACTGCCTAAGTAATATTGGAAAATCACTATATCTCTGTTGAATTTGAGTTCCTTCAGTATAAAATGAAGTAGTTGGATTAAATCAATCAATCAATTTGTTTTTGTTCAGTTGTTTCAGATTCACTTTGACCCCATCTGGGATATTCTTAGCAAAGATATTGGAGTGATTTGCTATTTCCTTTTCCAGGTTATTTTTACAGATAAAGAACTGTGGCAAACAGGATTAAGTGACTTGCCTGTGTTGACAGAGTAGAGTAAGTATTTCAGGCTAGATTTGAACTCATGAAGAGAATTCTTCCTGATTCCAAGCATAAGCACTTTTATCTACTGCTTTGCCACCTAGCTGTCTGCAATCGATCAACAATAATTATTTTTAGCTTTTTTATTTTCAAAATACACGTAGTTTTCAAGATTCACCCTTGCAGAACGTGACATTCCAAATTTTTCTCCTTTCCTTCTCCCATATCCTCCCCTAGACAGAAAGTAATCCAGTATATGTTAGCCATGTGCAGTTCTTCTATACATATTTCCACATTTCTCATACTGCAGAAGAAAAATCAGATCAAAAATGAAAAAAAAAATGAGAAAGAAAACAAAAAGCAAGCAAACAACATTAAAAAGGTGAAAATATTATGTTGTGATCTACACTCAGTTCCCACAATCTCTCTCTCTGGATGCAGATGGCTCTCTCCATCACAAATCTATTGGAACTGGCCTGAATCACTTCATTGTTGAAAAGAGGATGTGGGTCTATCCAAATTGATCATCACATAATCTTGTTGTTGCTATATACAATGTTCTCTTGGTTCTGCTCATTTAACTTAGCATCAATTCATGTAAGTCTCTCCAGGCCTCTCTGAAATCATCCTGCTGATCATTTCTTATAGAACAATATTCCACAACATTCATATACCATATCTTATCCAGCCATTCCCCAAATGATAAACATCCACTCAGTTTCCAGTTCCTTGTCACTGCAAAAAAGCTGCTACAAACATTTTTGCACATGTGGGTCCTTTTTCCTTTTTTATGATAATTATTAAATGTTTACTACATGTAGAGAGAATCAGCATCTAAACTGAAAGATAAAAGTTCAAATCTCTTCTCTGAAACATTTTGGTTAGGTGATTCTAGGACAAGTCGTTTAATATTTCATTACTCTAAACAACCATAAGGGTGTAAGCTGCATTGTGTTGATAGAGGGAATTTTCTCATCTGGGAGTTCTTTATATCAATGAAATTGCAGATCTATTTTCTATACTTGCTCTATTCCAGGCATTATGGTAAGTATCCTAGAGACAAAGGCAAAAATCAAAGTCTCTCCTCTAAAGGGGCTTACATTCTAATAGGAGAAATAGCAATAAATTTAAGCATTTACAAAATTATGTAAGTGATCCTTAAAGTTTCTAACAGATCTAAGTTTTCTGAAATAACCTAAGGTAAGATCTACAGGTTGTGATTTTGAAACATGAGGTTTTCCCCAGTCAGAATTGGTAGCATCTGAGCAGGGATTATGAAAGGGACAGAGTAGAAAGCCGGGCCTGCAGCCTCCTGCCCCACAGACCACTTTCAGATGAGCAATTTGAAAGAGCTTTCTCATTTCTCTGACTTTCATGCTGACAAAGCACATGGGACAGGCAAAAAGCCAGCCCTCTGTGGTGTGATGTCCTGAATGGCTCGTGTGCTTCTAGAATCTGCTTCCCTGTGGGCCCCTGGGGCTGCTGTTTAGGCTGGGACAGTGGCTTTAGCAGCTCAGCACCGGACTCACTAAGGTATTGGCAGCCATCTTATTTGTATATATTTAACAACCAAGTCTCTCATGTTCCTTATCATACCTCCACCCAATGTCTGACTCAAAAGTGTGGTCAAGAGGCTTATTACCCATTTGTGCTAGAGATAGAGGAAGATACATGGCTGTATCCAGTACCTGGCAGCTGGACCTCTCCCTTGGTTTTGAGGAATTGAAGATGATTATATTTTTCTATTAGAGGTGGCTGAGTGGCTCAAGTGTGAACCCTGAGTCAGGAATCAAGTCTGACTTCAGACACTTATTAGCTTTGTGATTCTGAGTAAATCACTTCATCTCTGTCTTAATCTATTGGAGAAGGAAATGTCAAACACTCCAGTGTTTTTGCCAAGAAAACTCTATGCATGGTCCATGAAGTCACAAAGAGTCAGATATGACTGAACAACAATAATGATACTTTTTTATAATTCAAATAACTATAGTTTGATCATTCCATTCAATCCAACAAGCATTCATTAAACATCAACTGGAGACAAAATACTAAACTAGGTTTTGGATACATAAGAAATGAGGGAAAAACTGACTTCAAGAAATTTGATTCTGACTAGAAGGCATTAGGGAGAGGGAAAGGAAGGTGATACAAGAAACTTGCTGATCATCTTGTTTTACAAAAGGGGAAATTGAGCCTGAGAGAGAAGATAAGGCCTGACCACAGTTACACCTAATGTTACAAAGGGAGAATTTGAACCTACTTCTTTTGACTCTAGTTCCAAGACTTTTGCCCATACACTAGATAGTCTCCTACATCTGAACTCTGTATCTTTTAGGAAGCTCACAAAAAAGATGAAGCTTAATCATGAGTCTTAGCATTCACGGAGCCAAAAGTTTTCAAGTGAGTATGATCCTCAAGCTATAAATGAAGATAAAAGCTTGACCAAGCCTATATTTTAAAGAGATCAAAGAAAGGACCCATATGTACAAAAATGTTGGCAGAGAACCATTTATGGAGGTGTGTCCATCAACTGGGGAATGGCTGAACAAATTGAGTATAGAAATAGAATGAAATACTATTGTGCTATCAGAAAGGACAAAAGGGATGGTTGCAGTAAAATCTGGTAAGATTTGTGTGAACAGATGCTGAGTGAAGTGAGAGAATTGAAAGAGAAATTTGTATAGTAACAACAAAATCATGAAGACAAATAATTTGTAAAGACTTAATAATACTGCTTGATGCCATGACTAATCATGATCCCAGAAGACCAGTGATAAAGTGTGTTAACCACTTTATGACAGAGAAATGAAGGATATGGAGTGCCGTGTAAGATGTGGATTTTTTTTTTAGATTTGACTATTGTGGGAGTTTGTTTTGCTTTTTTTCTTTTCTTCCTTGCCTTCCTTTTCTCCTCTCCTTCCTCTCTTCCTTCCTTCCTTTCCTCCTGTCTTACCTCCCTCCTTCCATCCTTCCCTCCTTTCTTACTTCCATTCCTCCTTCCTTCCTTTTTTCTCTCCTTTCTTCCTTCCCTCCCTCCTTTCTTCTTTTATTCCTTCCTTCCTTCCTTCCCTCTCAGTTTCCTTTTCCTTTCTTCCTCCCTTCTTTCCATTCTTCCTTCCTTTTTTTTAAGGTAAGGCCTGATGATTAGAAAAAGAGAAAAAAATGAAAAAAATTTAACTCGGTCCTGGGATTAATAATTTGACCAAATACCACAATTCTGCACCCAAAAGATTAAAAAATGGTCCATGTGGCTTTCTTTACATCATTGTTTCAAAAGAGTCAAACAAATTCAGGTTCCAAAGGCAGAACATTAAGTTTGATAGAAATTTCTAGGAAAGAGACTTCACTCTAGAAAAACTGGAGATTTCAGTTTTAGCTGTGAGAATAAGGAAGACTTCCTAAAAGAGGTAGCACCTGAATTTAACCAAAAGGATTTCCAAAGAATCAGATTTAGTAGAAGGGTATGCATGAAGATGGAAGAGGAAGGACCAGATCATAGAAGAGGGAGTTTAATTTTCCTGAAACATAGAACGGAGGAATTGTTGGTAATAAAGCCAGAAAGAGCCATTGGAGAAGTCTGTGGAAGGTATAAAATGTGAGACTAAAGTGTTGGTTTTTGTTTTATTTTATTTACAACAGGGTGTCACAGAAGATTTTTGAGTGGGAGGAATCAAGACCTGCCTAGTTCAGGGGACCTTTATGTTAGGATTTGAAATGGGAAAAGATGGATTACACAGTTCTGTTTAGCCCTAGGGGACCAATGGATAGAAGCAATCAATCATTTAATAAGTAACTAGTATGAGCCAAGTGCTGAGTTAGGTACTGTGGAAGCAATAGGACCTAGTGAATAAAACAAAAACAAAAACAAATTAAGAGTTAGAGCTGTGATCAAGCAAAAGACGCTTCCTTTCCCTAGAGTTCTTCCAGGACAGACAGGCTAGATGAACATTTTTCAGGGATATTGTCTGTAAAAGGGAATGACTACTCAGGCACAGGTAGGAAGTCAAGAGCTCTGAGATCATTTCCTGTTTCGAGATGCTAAGATTCTGGGACATAGTCTGACCTATCTATTGTGAAGACTACATCGGCTGTTTGTGATTAAAATGGATAGGAGAAGGGAATGAATGGAGATTAGTACAGTATTACAGGGGAAAGGTCATCAGAGCCTGGACCAGGGCAGGGACAGTGGTATCAGATATAGGAGCACTGATATGAAAGATATTGTGGACTGCTTTAGGTAAACAGTTATAATAATACACCGTGCTTTCCTGGAGCCCCATTGCTTATTTCATTCACTAATTCTGTCCTTTTAGTGCCAAGATTTTTTGACAAAACTTTCTGTTGGACTTCTCAGAAAAACAAAAAATCAAAATCAAACAAAAAAGAAAAAAAAAACAAAAAGTTTATAGAAAGTTAAGTTGCGTGGTTAAGTACCCAATGGGATTTCCTGTGGCTGGATCCCCGGTTGGTAAAAGGTTCTGCTTGGCTTTAATTTGAATAGTCATATTTGGTTAATTATTTAAGTTTATTTAGCATCAAAATGAATGAATTGGCAGACAGGTATGCCAATTCTTCTAACCTTCTGGAGGGGAGGGGGTTTCCAGTCTGATGAAAAGTACTGACTTAAGAAACCATTTATTTGATGAAATTGGAGGGTCCTCAAATTCATACATCAATTTCTAAATTGCAGTGGAAAATATTACTTTTTAAATATCCCTAATTGTTATTCATTATTCTAGGCCCTTGAAATCTCACCAGAGTGCTTTATTGATGATGAAGGCTTCCAAGAACATTATTCAGGCAATGGAAAGGAAACCCCTGGTTCTCTACCAGGATAATAGATGGAGGTGTTTGGACCAGTTTTAATTCTGTTTGCTTTGGGCAAGTCTGAGAAATAGAAGGTGCTTTTGATTTTTGTCCTTTCTCACAAGTAGAGAGAGGAAAGGGAAGAAATGCTATTTTTTTTAAATTGAAGAATGTAAGTAATAAGCCAAATCATTGCTCTGTGAATCTGAATCAGTTCTCTCCAGGGCCATTTTTTTAATATGAGTATCAGAGTTTACATTATATCATATACTTTGCAAAATGCTTTACAAGCAAAGTTACTAATTAATTCTTCATTTTTTCTTCCCTTTCTTATTCATCCTCTATACCAGTGGATCTCAAACTTTTGTTTGCAGAATCTTTATACTATTAAAATTTTGAGGATCTATCCAAAGATTGTTTATGTGTGTTATATTTTTAAAGTTACCATATTAGAAATAACAAAAAATTAATTTTGAATTTGTAGATCCTCTGAAAGAATTTCAGAAACTCCCAGGATTCTCTGGACCACACTTTGCTCTATACAACTGCCAAACTGATATTAATAAAACACAAACCTGACCATGTCACTTCTCACCCTTCTCCAGGAAGTATCAATGACTCTCTATTACTGCTAAGATAAAATATAAGTTCTTTGGAATTTAAAGACTTCCACAATCTGGGTCAATTAGATGTTTCCAAGGTGATTACATATGTTTTCCCACCAACACATCAAACTGAACTTTGCTATCCCTTGTCTTGACTCTATGTCTCTAAGTAATCTTTTCCCATGGCTAAAAGGTCCTCCTTCCTTATCTCTTCATTTTAGAACTCCTAACTGGTTTAAAGCTTATTTTAATTGCTATCACCTGCAAGAAGTCATTAATTTTTTTTAAGGTACCAGGTTCTTCCCTTTCCAGTATTTTCTATTCATGTAATATGTATTTTCCATTTTCTTATCTATGTAAATATTATCTCTTTTCTTCCCCATAACCCCAGCAGAATATAAGAATGTCCCAGAAAGTAGGGACTGCTTCATTTTTTATATCCCCAATGCCTGCTTCACACAGTACCTACAGCACATTAAGAACTTCGAAAATATTTAATTGAATTGGGAGTTACAGAGCACTAGTATTATAGTCCCTACTTTATACAAACAGGAAACTGAGCTCAGTTTTGAGAGACTGTGCCTTTCCACAGTCACTAGACAACTAAGCAACTAAAATTTAGACTTTTTGACTGGAGGACTATGGTTCCTTCTATATTCTGTGCTTGATTCTCCATGGAGCCATAAAGTAGACAAGCAATGTCTTAATGAAATGGGATTTCTGAGGGTCCACACAGGTGAATAATAGAAAGCTCAGGGTCCTCCATTAAAAAGCTCTTCCAGAACAAAATTAATGCACAGTTAGAAGGGAAGCAGAAAGCTATGGGAAAAAAAATTTCAGCCAGTGTTAATGATAAAGGCTTCATTTCTAAAATATATAAAGAACTGACTCAAATTTATAAGAATATAAATCATCCTCCAATTGATAAATGGTCAAAGGAGATGAACAGACAATTTTCAGACAATTTTTTAAAGACATTTCTAGTCATATGAAAAAATGCTCTAAATCCTTGTTGATTAAAGAAATGCAAATTAAGGCAACTGTACAGTACCATTTCACACTTCTCAGATTAGCTAAAATGACAAGAAAAGATAATGATAAATGTTGGAGGGGATGTGGGAAAACTGGGACATTAATGCATTGTTGGTGAAGTTGTGAACTGATCTGACCATTCTGGAGTACAATTTAGAACTATGCCCAAAGGACTATCAAACTGCGCATACCCTATGATCCAGCAATGTCTGGTTCTGCACCCCAAAGAGATCATAAAAGAGGGAAAAGGACTGCATATGCAAAAATGCTTGAAGCAGCCCATTTTGTAATGTCAAGGAATTGGAAATTGAGTGGATGCCCCACATGGATGTAATGAAATATTATCGTTCTATAAGAAATGATGAGAAGGATGATTTCAAAAAACCCTGGAGAGATTTATATGAACCGATGCTAAGTGAAGTGAGTAGAACCAGGAGATCATTGTACACAGTAACAAGAAGATTGTGATGATCAACTGTGGTAGACTTGACTCTTCTCAACAATGAGGTGATTTAAAATATTTCCAATAGACTTGCTATGGAAAATGCTATCCACATCCAGAGAGAGAACTATGAAAACTGAATGTGGATAGAATCATAGTATTCTCACCTTTTTGTTTGCTCATTTTTCTTTCTTGTAGTTTTGTTTCACTTTTGGCTTGATTTTTCTTTCACAACATGACAAAAGTGGAAATATGTTTAAAAGAATTGCACAAACTTAACCTATTTCAGATTTATTTTCTGTCTTGGGGATGTGGGAGGTAAAGAAGGGAGAGAGAAATTTTAGAACACAAAGTTTTACAAAAATGAATGTTGAAAACCATATTTAAATGTCTTTGGAAAAAGAAAATACTACTGGAAGTAAAAATAACTTTAAAAATTATAAATAAAAAATGAGGTAACACTAAAAAAAAAGAAAGAAAGGAAAAAGCTCTTGTGGTTTAATTCTAAGGGCATAGTGTGATCTCTGGAAATGGCAGAGCTGCATGTTCTCTTATCTGGTAAGCTCAAAGAATAATTCATAGACTGCTAGAGCTCAAAGGGAATTTACAAATAAACAAATCCAATCAGGTATAGTGACAGCTACATTTGATGATGACAAATCATAAATAGGTTTGACCAATCATTTTGTGTAATTGATTTTGTTTTAATTGAGTTGACCCCTTCTCATGAATAGCTGTTTCCAAGGTAGCTGAAGTCATCTGACTGTTTGACAGCAGGGTCTGTAGGCAATACCCTGAAAAATGGATGCAAAAACATGTGTTGACTTTGCTCTTCAAGATCTCCACATATGATTTAGGACAAAAGTTCTGAAACTTTAGCAGTCCAGTGAAATCCATGGACCTTTTCTCTGAATAATATTTTTAAATGCATAAAAATAAGATATATGAGATTACAAGGAAAACCACTTATGTTGGAATATTGTCATCAGAATATTAAAAAAAAAAAAAAAAACAGCTCCACAGACATCAAGAAAAGAATTTCTGCTACAGGAGAAGGAGCTTGGTATAATTGATAGAGCACAGGCCCTAGAAGCAGGAGGACCTGAGTTCAAATGCTACCTCAGACATATGATACTTCCTAGCTGTGTGACCTTGACTAAGTCATTTAATCCTGCTTGCCAAAAACAACAACCAAAAAGATTCTACTGCCATATGTTTTAAAGTTATGTGGCTTTGAGCAATCACTTTCTCCATTTGGTCTTCTATTTCCCTACATATAAAATGAAAAAAGAAAATTTGACTAGAATTATCTTTTAAGGTCCTTCTAGCATTTACATTTTATCTTCTAAAGTTCCCTTTAGCCACATGTTTCATGAATTCATATTTCTAGGTTCTAACTCAAGAAGCATTTGTTAAGCACCCACTAAGTGCTAGTTACTATGCTAAGTGCTAGAAATACAAAGAAAGGAAAAAATAGTCCCTGTCCAAAGGAATCTGAAGTCCATATAAGTTCATATATTGGAGGAAAAGTTCATAGTTTCTTACCATTTTTTGTTTCTGTTGGAACCAAAGTACTCTGTTTTGAAACTATATTATATTCAAAGCTGTTTAAAGTAGGTTAAAATGAAACACATCCAGAGGGAAAAAATACTCCAAGGTTTGTTTTTCACTTGGTATATTTCTTTGTTTTGAAATACTACTTTGAGCAAATTGTGAATGCCTTGCTCAGGCCACTAATCAACCTGCTCAGGGCCAAGAGCCCTAAGGCACAAGCATGAGCCATACCAAACGTTGGATATCAGTATTCAAGGGAACTGAGCTCCCAAAGTCCCTGTTTGTCCTGCACTGAAGTATTTCTGACTCATCAAACAGATGATGCCTCTACTTCAAAGACAATGAGATGAAAGTTATGGTCAAAGCTGGATGCTGGATTAAAAAAAAAAAAAGCATACATGTTCCTTGTGAAGCTTGACCACAGCTATAACTAAGGACATAGTTTTTTTTTTTCCTAGTCACAATTGCCCCAGAGAAATTTGATGAATATAGAGTGCCAGAGGAACCTCATTTTATTCAGATAATCTCCTGCACCCAGAAAAGTAAATGTCTCATCTTCAGAGTGGTTAGAATGTTCAGATTGAAGGGAGGGAAATAGGAGAGATCACAGTGTCTTATTTTCTTTGGAAATATACCTGATGGGGATAAATAATTCCCTTTCCTGAAAAAGTCTGACCCTGTGGACAAATTTCTTGGGGATAACTTCAGGACCTCTCAGCTCAGTAGAAACACAATACAAAAAAAAAAATGTATCTATCTATCCCTTGGAGGGGCCCTAAAGTGACAGTCCTGTATGAAAGATATAGCTAAACTGTAAGGTATCCTTACTCTCTAGGTAGTTTTGTTTGTTTTTTTAGTTTAGGTTAGTTTTTCTTTTTGTTTTTCTTTTTTAACAAATCCTGGCAGGCATGGAACCATTTTTGGCTCCTTGAAGCAACCTGATCCCTGATTGCAGAGGGTTCAAATCCTTGAAATTTCTTCTCTGTCCCCAGTCTTGTCCTTTGCTGTCACTTTCCCACCTAGACTATATGTGGGAGGAAATATGGAAAAGCCACAAAATCATAATTGTTTTTGCCTCAGGGGAAAATTTTCCTGGTGCAGCTGGGGATGTGGAGCCCAAGCTCTTAAGCTTGGTTCTTCTAGGTTCTTCCTAAACCAGGACTATAGCACTCTTTGATCCAACAATCTTTTTCCTTAGGTGTTTCTTCTGTGCAAAAGGCTACAGTATTATACCTTTCAAAGGATCCTGGAAAATCTTCCTGTACAGCCCTTTTATCTTATGGAGGAAGGTTAAGGTCCAAAGTAAGCAGTCATCACCCAGAGAACAGAATTAGAAACTGAAGCCAGGTCTCTGATTCCAAATTCAGCTCTCTTCTCCAATTACACCAAACTGCCTTCTTCTGTCTCATAGTGAAGACTCACCTGAACCTGAGTTGAAAGTTCAGGACTCTTATCTGAAAAGTCCTGGCCAGTTTTTGTTTGTTTGTTTATTTTTTACAATGCAATAAGCTTTTATGTATAATTGGTCATGGAACTATGAGTATAGACAGTATGGAAAATAATAAGAAAAAGACAAAGTTATTTATTTCAGAAGTTTTTAGATTAATAGTTAAAAAAAAAAACTTTTAAAGAAAAATCTGGATCTGTAATCACAATGAAAGTTACAATTTGTAACTCCCAGTATGGAAACTCCCTCTGCTGATGAAGATCAGCAACAAGCTGGACAGTTTTAAGACTTACAGCTGAAGTCACCTTAGAAGTCATTCCCTGATGCCCAATCCTCTCATTTACAGAGGAGAAAACTCCTCAGTCCTAAGAGATACATACTTCTTTCCTTGGCACAAGGCCATCAAAAAGGCAGAAGGTATCCTCTGTCCTACCTCTCTGATCATGGAAAATACTAGACCCATTTTTATTTCACTGAAGGCCAGGCCCACACAAAAGTCAAGTGAAATTTGATCACATCGGAGAGAGGTAACATGACATAGCGGGGAAAGTCTGCTCCTGACTCATAAGCAAAAGCAAGTCAAGAAAACAAGCACATCTTAAATGCTTATAATGTGTTAAAATAGAAAATACCAAAATCAAACAAATATCTTGTGAAAACTTTTTACCTTCAAAGACCAAAATGACATGCAAACATCTATGCCCAAGCAAGATAAAAAGAACTAATTTGGATAAAAAGTCATTTGATTCTTTTCTTCCTCATCTATAAAATGGAGATGACTTTTGCAGCATCCATATTGATAATAATGCTATTGTAAAGTGTTTTGCAAAGATGAAAATGCTCTAGAAAAATGAGTTATAACCATTATCATCACCCCTTTCTCCTTACTGATGAAAGCCAGCGTATTCTAGAAAATAACAAAAAGGGGGCTCTGCATTCAAGTGGTACTTCTGAAACGTTATAGCTGTGACCCTGATTGGGCAAGTCATTTAACCTCTCAGTGGCGCTGGGCAACCCCCCAACTTTCCAAGATTGTAAGTCACATAGTAGTTGTTTATCTGCATCAGTGATGAAAGGGAGTTTCCCAAGCTAAGAAATAATAGAACAACAACAAAAAAAATTCAACATTATTAACCTCTGAGTTAGTCTTTCTCCATTATCTACCCCACTGCTGCCTCTCCTCTTTTCCCTCCTCCTCCTTTTTCTTCTCCTTTTCCATCTCCCTCCTCTTCCTTTTCTTTTTCCTCTCCCCCTCCCCTCCTGCCCCAGCACATACTGTTCTCCCATTGTGGGTACCCATTTTGTCTTTCGCGAACAGTAAGTGGCCACAAGACGCTTGGGGCGTACCCTCGGTCAGACTGCCGTGGAAACTTAATGAATTGATACTTTCAGCATCTGAAGGGGAGATGGCCGCGGCGCCCTCTCTTTTGACAATCTCTATTATAGCTGGACAAGACCCCACGGTGGGCCATGAGGGGCCCAGCGGAGAGCTAGCCGCAGAGAGGGGGTGGGGGTGGGGCGGCGTTGCCCGCTGCCCCTTTGCCCTGGCCCTCCCGGGCAGCAATCTAAACAGCTGGGCCTCTGATGTGCCCGGGAGCATCGCCCGCCTGCCGAACAAAAGCAACAAAAGCCACATTACAGTCGAGCAATGTGGTCATCCCCGCACCGCTGGGGCTTAGTTGACTCTCTCTGTCTCCCATCAATGCCTTCCTTGTTGTCTGTCCGAGGCCTGGAGGGTTACCAGAGGACTATCCCCGCTCAATGGCCTCTCTCCACCATTGTCTTTTAATATAGGTTTACGGTCCTCGCGGACGGGGGAACTGCCGGTACAATTACTCATAATGGCCAGCAGCGGATGAGGCTTATTTGCAGCACACAGTTGATTGGCCTTTGTACCAGGACAAAGAGACCCTTGTTGTGTGCTGGATACAAAAGCAAACACAATGTATGAATCTGAATAATGCGGAGGAGGGAAGTAACCGAGACTGCTGCAAAGGGCTGTTATGGACCAAATAGGGGCCACTCCGCCCCGCCCCTCCCGGACACTCTTCCCTCCTCTCCACGCCCCCACCCCACACACCCCTACTATTCTCATTCTGAATTTGGACTGCTTTTCAAAGACCTTTCTAGCACTCCTAGAGAAAGCCCCCCTATCAACCTAGGGGCCAGTTCAGGTCTTTCCCTTTATGCCCCGGGAAGGGAGTAGAACGTTTTACACTTTTAATTCTGCACCAGTGATCTCCAGCATTTCATGAATTCCACAGCTTCCCATCAAGACAACAAACTTTTGGGGTGTGTGCGCCCACGCGAATCTCTTTTTGTCCTGGTCTCTCTCTCTGCCTCTGTTTTTTCCCTGTGTGTCTCTGTCTCTCTGTGTCTCTGTTAATCTGTCTCTATGTCTGTCAGTCTGTCTTTCTCGGTCTCTGTTGCTATCTCTGTCTGTCTGTGTGTGCCTCTGCCTCTTTGTCTCAGTCTCTCTGGGTGTGTCTCTCTGTTTCTGTCTCTGTCTCTTGTTTCTCCACCTCCCACTTCCTCCTTCCTTCCCTCCCTCTCTCCCTGTCTTTCTCTTGTTTCTCCACCTCCATCTTCCTCCCTCCATTTCTCTATCTCTGTCTGTCTCTATCTCTCTCAATGTTTTTCTGTCTTTCTGTCTCTGTGTCTCTGTCTGTCTTCTTGTTTCTCTCTCTTTCTTTCTTAGCGGCAGCTCAGGGAGGATAAGAGCTAATTACATCGACACTGGGGCCTTGTGGTTTGCCTGACTTCCCTCAACACTATCTCATGAAGGAATACTATTACCCTCCTTTATAAATCAGGAAATGGAGACTTGAGCAAAAGGATTCTTCTGTGTGGCCAAGTGAATAATAACAGTAATAATAACTGGGATTTATATAGGGTTTTTTTTTTTTTTTTTATAAGTGCAAGGCACTACACACATCTTTCATGCAATGGAGGCTGAGATGGATGGATGGTATCTCAGGGAGTATTGGCTCTATTTTACAAGGAAGTTGAATTCAGAATGGTTGTGACTTGCAGAGTTACACAGTAATAATACCAACTTAATTTGTCTACTTAAGATTTGCAAAGCGCTTTTTATGCTTCAGCATAGACCCTCACAAAACCACTGGGAAACAGAGTCTGATACTAACATCCTAATTTGACAGATGTAGAAACTGGGGCTCATTATCAGAGAGACTTGGAACCCAGGTCTTTGCTCAGCTATCCATTAAACTGGACTGCCTGTCAGTATCATAGGATATGAGAAAAAGGTCTTTATTTTATCACTATCCCATTGTGAGGCTTCTTTATTCAAGTCCATAATTCTATGCACTAAGTCACACTGCCTCTCAGTGTCCAAGATAGGATTCGAATCCAGTTGTTATTTTTGTTTGTTTGTTTTTGGTATTTTTCTGGCTGCAAGTACAGCATTCTAATCACTATATCCTGTGATGCTTTTCTCAGCTTGTAAATATCCAAGATAGGACTTTTTCTGAGGTCTTTTGATAAGACCAAGATGCTTCCTCCTACACTGTGCTTACAAAAATACATTTCAATTCTAATAAATTCTGGCCACAGAGGAAAACAGTACATCAAAAAGGAGTTGATGATGTCTTTCCTGCTGCCACAACAAACTCATCAGCCTGCTTTGCCACCTGAGGGTCTGTGCAGAAATCACTCATCAGTACTGCTGAAAAGTCTTGGCCTGTGATGTCAAATAGATAGTTGCAAACAAAAACATGCTCTTGTCCAGGAGGGTGGAGAGAAGAAAGAATTAGTTAACTCTTTTGATCCAGGTTTCATACTATTCAAACTCTATAGGATCTAACCAGGTCACAGTTTCTTATACAACAGAGCACAATAATCCCCTCAGGGCCTAGAATCAGCCTTGACCTAAAATATTCTTCTTCTGTTCAGTCTAAGCCTGATTCTCAGCACCTTTAGTTTCTGTATCCAGATGTCAGGACATGACTCATTACAAGTGGAGATAAAATTTGCTACTCCAGTCAACAAACAAACATTTATTAAATGCCTTCTATGAACAGGCATTGGACTAAGTATTGAGGATAACAAAGTGAAATGCTAAATGGTTCAAGAAATTTACATTCTAATGGGGGAGACAATGTTTATATATATATATATATATATATATATATGCATATATATACATGCATATATGTATATATACACTTATTTAGATAGATATACACACATGTATATTACATATATGCAGAAGAAATAAACTAAATAATATATAATATTTATATAACCTCTATGATGTATTAGACATGGTACTAAGATATTTTACAAATATCTCATTTATTCCTTACAAAAACCCTAGGAAGAAAATGCTATTATTATTTTTATTTTGCCAAGGATGAGGTTGAGGCAGAAAGAGATTAAGTAGTATGTACAAGAAAGTATCTTTTGGATAGATTTAAATTTAGGCCTCCTAGATTCCAGGTCCAGAGCCCTACCCATTGCATTACCTAGCTTCCTTAAGGAAGAAGTACTAGCAGTTTAGAGTTTGGGAGAGAACAGGAAAGAACCCCTGGAATCAAATGGTACTTTAGGTAAGTCTCATGGAGATACAGGGATTTAAAAAAAAAAGATGAGGAAAGGGAGAAGTTCATGGCTGGGGTCAGTAGGTACAAAAGGTTAGGGCAGAGAGCCAGTATGGCTGAACCCTGGAGAAGTAGTGTCTAAATAAATAGATTGGTAAGATATGAAGAGGCTAGGCTGTGAAGAGCTTTAAAGACTGAACACTTCTTTATATCTCCCTTTACTCATCTATAAATTGAGATAATGCTCATTCTGCCTATAAAGTTTTAATATAAGGGTTTGGAAATTCATAGGCTTAAAATGGTGAGGGATCTTAGAGGCCATTAAGTTCATCTCCTTATAGATAGATGAGGTCCAAATAAATGAAAGAATCACCCAAAGACATACAGTAATAAATTCAGCTCCTCTGACTTCAAATGTAGCACTGGACCATGTGGAAAGGTTTCTCAAAGCATAAAGCATGGTAACTATGCAGGTTGTTATCCAGATATTGATAAACAATTGGGAGGCAGGAAATCTAGGTGATTTAAATGTAAAAGATATAAATAAAATCTACTTTTTAAATAGAAGAATAACAATTGGAGAAAAGAATTCTGCAGGAGTATTTGCAAAGTAAGAAAATAAAATATTTGAAAGCATTTGGGGGAAATTAGGAAATAGTAAATCCAATCAAATGACTGCTTCTGAATGTGAACTGGTTTTAAGTGATCTGCCATAAGACAAATCAAATCTGTTTTTGGAGTTGATTACTAGGAGAAATATAGACTGAGGTCTTAGAGGTTGTGATGTTCAGTGGAGGAGTGGTATCTTTCTGGAGACAGAGCCTACTCAGAGACATATCATTTGGAGAAACATTATGTCTGGCAGTAAATATGGGCAACTTTGAGCATGTGGAAGGATGGAAAAGGGGGAAGAATTTATTCAAAGAGGTTGAAAATGACTGGGGCAACTGTTGGAAGGGCTTGGGTCAAACATTATCCATCTAATTATACTATGAGCTACCATGTCTCCCTACCGATAGGGCCAACTCTACTGCAAGTCACTGTGCTCTTTTTTGAGCATAGTCATGGTCTGGCACAATGTAAAACCTGAGGATACTGAACAAGTTTATTCACTGATATGCAGGAAGACAAGAGGTGTTTAATGGCATCCTTCTCTCTCTGGTGAGAGAGAAAATCATATGGCAGTGAGGAGGTATGGATAGAGCACTTGGCCTGAGGTCAAAAGTGACCCTAGATACTTACTAGCATGTGACCCTGAGAAAAATCATCTGATCTCTATCTGCCTCAATTTCCTCATTTGTAAAATGAAGTTAGTATAGGACTCATATCCTGAGTTATCATGAAAATCAAATGAGATAATATTTGTAGTGTTTAATACTGTGGCACAGAGTAAGTGGTATATAAATGCTAGTAGTAATTATTGTTTATTATAACTACCATTACTTCTACCACTGCTGCTACTACTATTGCTGCTCCTTGTGCTACTGCTACTGCTACTGCTGCTACTACTATTACTATTATTACTACTGCTGCTACCTCTTCTACTATTACTACTGTTATTGCTACTACTAGTACTATTAGTACTGTTGCTGTTATTATTACTATTACTGCTGCTGCTACAATTCCTACTACTGTTGCTGCTGCTGCTGTTACTATTCCTGCTACTATTCTGCTGCTGCTGCTACTGGTACTATTACTATTACTACTGTTACTGCTGCTGCTGCTCCAATTACTGCTGCTGTTGCTGCTACTATTATTATTACTGCTGCTGCTGCTACTACAATTACTACTGCTGCTCCAATTACTGCTGCTGTTGCTGCTACTATTATTATTACTGCTGCTGCTGCTACTATAATTACTGCTGCTGCTACTGCTATTATTACTATTACTGCTGCTGCTGCTACAATTACTGCTGCTGCAACAACTACAATCACTACTGCTACTGTTACTACTATTACTGCTGCTGCTTCTATTACTACTATTACACTGTTCCTGCTACTACCTATTATTACTATTGCTATTGCTGCTGCTACTACTATTACTACTACTACTACTACTACTACTGTCCCTTTGTTTTAGAATCACTAGGAATATCAGTATTAGTAGCAGACAGGATAATGGGGATGAGAAGTACTTTTTACTGTGTCCCACGTGGTTTTGATTTCTTTCATTAGATTGTTATGTTTTGAGAGCTTTTCATTCCACATACTTTGGAGGTTATGAGTGTTCAGTGTGATGACATCTATTAAAAAATAAACTGTGATTTTTATGGGTCAATGTTATGTTTAGGTGATTGTGGGTAACAATTTTGTCTGGGATATTACTGGGATGATGTACAGCTGATTTGTTGCTTTTCCAAGGTTATTTTGGGCCCTATATTTATTTGTGATGCAAGTATTTGTCATCTGTTTATTCAGGATGGTGAAATTCTGATGGAGAAGTATGACCATTTTATCCAGTGGTAGTTAGGGTAAGCTGAAGACTACTACATGGAATTAGGGCATGTGTTCTGGTTCTGTGGATAATGGGACAAGTGCTTTTGCCCCTTGCTAAAGGACAAGGGACAGGTGTGACAGAAACTCTGTTTGGATCTTTGGTACCTGTAATACTAATTAATTAGCTAGTATAGTGCTTTTAGTTTGGCAGAGAGCATTACAAATATTAGCTCAAGTAATCCTCATGACAACCCTGGGAAGTAGGTGCTATCATTACCCCCATTTTACAAATGACATTGACACAAATTACTGTGATGCAAGGAAGGGTGTACAGGACCAAAATAAATGTTCAAACTGCTTGTGGAAAAATTGAAGAGAAAGAAACTCAATGCCACTTCCAGATCTAAAATTCAGTGAAGTGGTGAAGTTTTAAGATTAGAGATTTAGTTTTTTAATGGATTTTAATTTTTATTAAAAATATTTAAATGTATTTTGTCTTCCCCTGAACATCTTTCTGTTTTCTGTGCATTTAAATTTTGCTTTAATCATAACATTTCTTTTTTGGAAGGAAGCTTCTCCCTTCCCCCCTTGTATTTCTCATAATTGAAATTAAGGTAAACTTAGTGACAAAATTTTTAGCATGCTCAATTTAATGGCAAGTCTAGAAGTTACCAACAAAATAATTTTTATACTCCTCAGTAAGTTAAAATGCCCTTGTAGTTAACACTTTTGTACATTTTAGAAGAGAATAAATAAAATTCTACCTAATACAATTATTTTTAGTTTCTTCACTTCTCCACTTGCCTTGACATTTTTCTTTTTTTAAACCATATCTCTCTCATTTTTTGAGTAAATTTCAAATACATATACGAAATACATTCACAAAAATAAATTATATACAGTAAGAAAGTAGTAGCAGGGATTTGCAATAACTAGTTTTTATTGAGCAAACCTTATATTGATTTATTCATCAATTTTTGTAACATGTCCTTTGTAGACAAGTAGTTTCCAAATGTTTTTAATCCAGACAATATTTAACTTTAATAAAAAAGACTTTGTAGAACAACCTTTTCTGCTTCCAGCCTTTTCTGCTTACCTCTTCTTCATTGTTGTCTCTCCAGGAGAGTAAAAAAAAAGTGAGGAAAAATAGTCTTAACTTTTGATGCCATGGTAGTGGACAATACTTGGTTTAAATTTAAACATAGGACATGAGTTATTGATACTGTTCTTATTTCTACAGTTCCTAAGTAGCCCTTGTATATGGGATGTTCAGAGAAGACTAGCACTTCTAGTGTGAGATGATGAGCTTTGACTCCTTATCCATGTTTTGTGTCTTCCTCTTATCCAACTCTCATCTATGGCTCTAAGAAGCTATAGTGGTAACCATACTTTGGTAAACCTTCTCAGGCTAAACCAGGTGGAGAATAACTGAGGAACTTGAGACCCATTGGTGAATTAGAGGGATATCTACTTCAAGTATGTGGAAAGTTTTTCTAAGTAGAATGGGTAGATGAGAACAGTTTATTCCAATATCTATGAAGATAGCTAAAGCAGATGTTTTGGAGCACATTGAAAATGCCAAAGTTATTCACTGCATCCTGGGACATCTTTGGTTGTCTGGACTTTTGCCTTGCCACTGACCTTCCATGACTCAGGAAGAGAGAATTGGATTAATTCTCCCTCACTTAAATCTACATCACCACACAGTTCAAGATAACACTATGATGTCATTGGTCCTCTTCAAAAACAAAGGATGAATGACAACAAACTAAAAGTAAGTTTTACTAACTTTTTTTAAGCTTTAGAAAGTACCAGAAAACAAGGAATAGAAAGATCACAGATGGAAAACAATATTATTGGTTTCAAAATCTGAAACATCATAAATGATGGAAAATAATTCAGTTAGATGGAAGACTAGAATACAGGACTTGTCATAACCCTTTCTTCCATCTTATTGCTCTGGAAATCCTATTGATGGTGTCCACTTGCATAGCTAGCTAGGTTCACAGTTAATAGACTTTCTTGAAGAATGACTAATGTAGCAGAGATAACAGACTTTTTGCCCACCTGCATCTTGCAAGGTTGTTAGTGAGATAATAGATCTTCCTTAATTGTATATGGGTATACAAGGTTCCTTAGTAAGATAACAGATTTTCTTTAATTGTGCACAGGCACAAAGATGTGTAGAGATAATATATTTCTTTAAATTAAGGGGATTTATGGGACAATTTAGCTCAGAGAGGAAAGCTGAACTTCTGAACTTAGAAACATGATTTAGGCAGTTAAGACGAGAATCAATTATAGAATGAAATCAAATATTGAATATTAAATCAATATTTGACTTTATCTCTTTCTCAAGTTAACCCTCTTCTATAATGGATAAATAAATTTTATAAATAGATTAGTTAATTAATTAAAGTCTCTTTTGAAATAAATATGCATACGAAGCAAAATAAATCCACATATTGGCTATGTCTTGAAATGTATCATTTATTCTATAACTCTAGCCCATCATCTTTCTCTGAGGTGGGCAGTATGCTTCCTCCTTGGTTCTTCCTATGCAGAGGACCTGAATTCAAGTTCTGCCTCTGACATATACTGATTGTGTGAATCTAGATAAGTTGCTTAATTATTATTCAGTGCCTTGGATAATTCTGACAATTGCTTTTGTGGCTAGTCATAGAATTAAACAAAAATTTTAGGTCTTTCAAATTTGTTTTTTTTTTTTACCTTGTGGTGATCACAGAAATTAGGTTTTCTTTAAGTTTAAATGCTTTGCTTAATATCTTGCCTTGATTTTTTATTGTATCAGTAAATAATTTTTAATATTCTTGCTTTTCTACATTTATTTGGGATTTTTATACTCTTGTATCAATTTCTTTTTGTAAATGGCTTGTAAATACCTGAGATTTTGTATATTGCTTTTATCCTAAATTATTATCAGAGATCAATTTCATTTATTTTTTATAAGATTCTATTCACATCCATTACCTCTTTCTCATTTATATTTTTGTTTGATTTTTCTAAGTTCAAAATAGGTGTTATAAAGTTCCCAAATAATATAATTTTACTGAATTATTTGATTAAATTTTTCATCAAATAGTAGATGTTATAGCACTAGAGTGTGTGTGTGTACATGTGTGTGAATACAAACACATATTATTGATAGAATTTAACTGTATTTGGTGCTCTTAAAAATAATGTAGGTTCTTAGTTTATCTCTAATTACTTTTTAAATTATTTCCTCTAAGAACATGATTTCTATCCCTTAGTTTTAAGTTGACCTAAATACAATAAATTCAATTTCAGTCCCTCATTTTAAATAACTGTTTATGTTTCAAGTTTGTGTCTTGTAAATATTATATTGTTAGATTTTGCTTTCTTAATAATTCTGCTATCCTCTTCCATTTATTGGTTAGTTCTATTCACACTCATGGTTATGATTATTTATTGTCTGAGTCTAGTTGTTTTTTTTTAACCTATGGTAATAATTTTCCTGGAAGAATCTTTTCCAGTGACTTTAGGTTTGTTTGTTTGTTTTAATAATCCTGGACTTTTGTGCTATTTCTCTTTGGATTTTTGACCATTGTTTGTTGTACTGCCTTTAAAAAAAAAAATACATCTTTCTGGGAGTATGTGTGAGTGAATTGGACTTCTCTATGATAATCTACCAAAATAATCTAGTCCCATAGTTCCTTAGAAAGGATTTTAGAGGTCAAAAGTCATCTAGTAAAACCCCAAACTAATCTCTAGAGTGATTACGTGATTAGCTCATTATCAGAGGTCATTAGTGATAGATCAAGGATTTGAACTCAATTCCACTGATTTCACATCCAGAATTCTTTCTGGAAGCAATTTGTCATTCTTTTTTTCCCCCTTTCTCTCTCCCTTTTCTTTTTTTCTTCTTTTACAATCAGAACAACTTATCTTTCTTAACTACAGAACATTTTAAAGCTACTTCTCTCTACCTCAGGAGGATGTCTATTGGGCTTTCTTAAAATAGAGCTCACCTATATCATATTTTATTAGTCTAATTGTCTGGGCTCTTTTGGAAAATGTAGATTAGATGGGGGCAGAGAATACCTCTCCCTGAGCAGGTATGAAGGAGAAGCTGTTTTCTTCTATAAAGGCTCTGGAGAGAGAAAGAGAGTTGTTGTGCTCTGAAGAGCTGGGAGACGAAAATCAGGCTGCTTGTTACTTTATACCAAATATCTTCATGTGCTTTCTCGCTGCTTTATTATCCCTATTTTAAAAAACAGGGGAAATTGAACCCAGAGGAATTGAGTGACTTGCTGGTGTCCAAGAGGGAGCAGTGGGGAGCAATCAAATTCAGCCTTCTTTCTTTCCCGACCTGCATTTAAATCCCTAAACAGCACTTCTTCCTGTAATGAGCACCACCTTTTTCTTTAATTAAAATTCAGTTACAAATGTAGACATTCTACTGGGCTCATAATTACTTGGAGCAGATTTTTAGGACAACCAGCATAATAGTTCTAGGTCTTACTATCTCACCAATTTATTATTTATAGCGTACGCCTGGGTAGACATCATTCTTTAGGGCAATTAAGAGAGGACTCATGGTCTCCAGGTACAGAAGGAGGTGAGTGGGGAGGCTTCTGTTACCACTTCCATCACAGTGACTATTGGAAAGCCATTTCTTCCTGAAAAAATGTATTCTCCTTGAATGTGTCCTAAACTTTCCAGGTCATATGAACTAAATTTGAAAAAAGGGATTTTTGAGGAGGAGGGATTGAATAAGTCTGTAATTGGGGATGAGAGGATAGTTAAAAAAAAAAAAGAACACTTGTCACAGATAAATCTATACTATCCAAAATGATACATTTGCAAGTGCAATTCGTATGAGACACTAATAACTGACATTTATATAGCTTTCTTTTTGACCAGCATTGTGAAGCAGGCAGTCCAAAAAGCATCACTTTGTAAATGGACTATCGTTAATACCCTGCTGGTTGATTTCTGTGGCAGAAGTTTGTCCCCATACCAGTCAGCTTTACGAATGATCTTCCTAAAGCATTGTTCTGACCACACTTTTCTCTTCAACAATTTCCAGTAGTTCCTGATTGCCTCAAGATCAAATATAAAATCCTCTTTTTTATCAGACCTTTATAATGAGACTTCTTCCCAATTTTTTCTTCTTATGCCTTATTCCCTTCCATATACTCTAGGATTGCAGCACTGACCCATGGATCAGGAATCCCTGCCCAAGACACTCCCTTGTCCAAATACATTTTCATAGGCTGTTCCGTGTGTCTGAAATGTTGAGTTCTCCCTTCTTATCTCTATCTCCTGCCTTCCTTAAATTCTCAGCTAAAATCTAAAATCCTAGACATATTTTCTACTGTTCCTTTTTAATGTAAGCACCTTTCTTCTGATATTAGCTATAATTTATTCTCTCTCTCTCTCTATATATATATATATAAGTAAAATCCATGTGTATGTGTATATACATAAATATGTGTATGTTTATACATAAATATATATGGCATATTATATATGTACATGCTTATACATATAGTTATGTTTATATGCACCTATTATATATATACAAATACGTTTGTGTATGTGTACACATATACACAAAGATGGCTGTTAGCCATTGTTTTTGAAGAGAACAAAAATTACTATTATTTTGGAGTCAAAGTAGAGTGTGGCTGACTGTGGCTGATCAGATGAGTATGAGCTTTGCACATACCAGCATCAGGCACAAATAGTCCACATAAACATTTGGAGTGAAGATGTCTCTCACCTCATGAGTCTTTTGAACTACTGCAATTTTGCTTTGCTTATACAGAACTTCCTTTGATTTGGGTATACAATGACAGGTAATTCTCTTTCAGTGTCTTCCATGTCTCATATTCAATTCCAGAATTCTTCAGAAAGACCTTGAGAGTGTCCTCGTATTGCTTCTTCTGGCCAGCCTATCACAGTTGGGTTCTCTACAGTAGAGTTGACTGCTCGATGCTTTAGCTACAGAAAGGACCTCAGTGTCTTTTCTTATTTTTTATCATTCTTTATATCTTTAAGGTCTTGGCACAGTGCCTAGTATATAATAGACACTTAGTAAAGGCTTGATGATTTCTCTCCATTTTACAGATGAGAAAAATGAGTTTGAGAGAAGGGAAATAATTTATCCAAAGCTCACCCAACCACTAAATGTTAACACAGTAATTCTAGCATCCCTTGACTCCAAAACCAACATTCTTCTCATTATTGATGTCAATGAGACTTGTGCTGAGTGTAATTAAATTTGATCTGCTCTAGAACCAGATCATTATACACTTGGACAACAATACTATATGAGGATCAATTCTGTTGGAAGTGGATATCTTCAACAATGAGAGGATCCAAATCAGTTCCAATTGATCAGTAATGAACTACACACCGAGAAAGAGCACTGGGAAATAAGTATGGACCACAACATAGCATTTCCATGCTTTCTGTTAATGTTTGCTTGCATTTTTGTTTTTCTTCACAGGTTATTTTTACCTTCTTTCTAAATCCGATATTTCTTGTGCAGCAAAATAACTGTATAAATATGTATACATATATTGTATTTAACATATACTTTAACATATTTAACTTGTATGGAACTACCTGCCATCTATGGGAAGGAGTGGAGAAGAGGGGAAAAGTTGAACAGAAGTTTTTGCAAGGATCAATGTTGAAAAATTACCCATGCATATGTTTTGTCAATAAAAAGCTATAATAAAAAAATGATCTGCTCCGAGCAAAGGTTTGTCTTCAATGTGAACAAATGAGCCTTTGTTGCTATTTGTATTTTTCCTAATATTTCCTTGTTTGACTAAGAAGAATCAAGGTTTCTATCACTCCACTGTGTACCCTTGTAAGGGTACCTACACATTGCCAAGCCAAATTTCTCTTTTGTCTGCTCTCCTGAATCTGCCTTAATTTTTTCAAACTGACCTATGCTAGCATCGAGAAAGAACTACATTCTCTGTGATATCTGATAAAGTGAGGAGATGGAAGGGTGTTGTAGCACTGAAATGGAACAACTGTGGTGTTGATATAGAAAAGGAGGAAGAAAGTAGATTTTTCAAACTTTGGACTCTTTTCAGTTCCCCCCGGGCATATTTTGGAATACATTATGAAAGTTGCATCTTCTCAGAAGCTTAGGGGACTATGATGATTACTAAGAACCCATGTAATACCCTAAAAGAAAGGAAATAAATTCAATTTCCTTTTTTGGCAAGGGTTCTATTTCTGCAACATTTCTTACAGTCTTCTTCCATCCCTCTCCCACACTGGCTTAGGCCATAACCTCCTTCCTTTGCTCTTAAGATAAACTCCTATTTGTTCTCCCTGGCTCATTTTCTCATTTCTATCTATTCTCCACTCAATGATCAAAGCAATTTTCTTAAAGTGTACATCTGATTAACAAGCTGATTTCAATAAAGCCTGGAGAGACTTACATGAACTGATGCTGAGTGAAGTAAGCAGAATCAGGAAAAAAAATTGTACACAGGAACAGCAAGATTGTGTGATAATCAACTATGATACATTTAGCTCTTCTTAGCACTTCAGTAATTCAAGAAAATTCCAATAAACTTTAGATAGAAAATGCCATACACATTCAAAAAGAGAATTATGGAGAGTGAACACTGATTGAGGCATACTGTTTTCACCTTTTTGCTTCTTCTGTTTTTTTTTTTTTCTTGTGGTTTTCCCCTTTTTTTCTGATTTTTTCTCTCCCAACATGACTCATATGGAAATATGTAAAATATGGATATACAATAAAAATTATTTTTAATAAGTAATAAAAATGTACATCTGACCATTGTACCCTTTTTTCATCCTTCAATAACCTTCAGTGATTCCATATTATCTCATTATATCAAATATAAACTATTCTGGTATTTAAAGTTTTTCACATTTAATTATTTATTTTCTCTCCAATTTTCCTCATTATGCCTCTAAAAACCTTTTTAAAATTCAGTCCCACTGGCCTTCATGCTGCTTCTTACCCAGGATTGTCTACGTCTAGTCTATATGCATCTGTAATGCCTGCTTGATCTTCTATAGGAGATCTTTTGTTGTTGCTGCTGCTGTCTCTGCTGTCCTCCCTCTTGCTCCCCCAGTTATAAGTTCCTTGAAAGTAAGGACTATTTTGTTTTTGTCTATCCATTTTGATTGTTTAGTAGAGTGTCTGGTAGTAGTAGGTACTTAATACAAGTTAAATGAATGAATGAATGTTCTTCCTCTATTCCCTTCTTTGAGGTTATCATGTATTTATTTTGTGTAGATCCTATATATACCTACACACACACACACACACACACACACACACACACATACATATATATATACAAACACAGCTCTTAGCTCATGTTAAGCCCCTAATAAATGTCTGTGAATGGACCAATTCCTAGACTGGTATATTAGAAGAATTTCATATAGTAGGAGGCAAGGCATTTGACCAAATTTTGTCCCATATTCTTATGAACAAAATAGAGAGATGTGGGCAGAATTAAAATGCAATTAAGTATATCAATTTGGTTATTGTTTGGTTTTTGTTGTTCAGATGTTTTTAATTGTGCTTGACTCTTCATGAACCCATTTAGAGTTTTTTCATTACTTGGCAGAGATGTTGGAATGGTTTGCCATTTTCTTCCCCAGCATGTTTTACAGATGATGAAACTGAGGCAAATAGAATTGTATCTTGTCCAGGGTCTCTAAATTGGTAAGGATTTGATGATGATGACTCTTCAGGGCTATCATGGAGAGAAGTATCTTTAAGTGTAGCTAAGTAAATTATATGCTACTCATTCTGGTTTATAACTATTTATTAGTGGTTTGTATAAAGGTAGAGACAAAGATGCTGATCATATCCATAGTTGTCACAAATCTTGGAGGAAGACATGGCTAACATTTTGTCTAACACAATTGGGATCAAAAAAGAACTTGACAGGTTAGAATAATGGACCAAATTTAATAAGATGAGATTTAAAAGGAAGGAATGTAAAATCATATACTTAGGCTTAAAAATCAATAGCACAAATATAGAATAGGGAAATGGGGCAATATTTATTGTGCTTTGCAAACCTTAAAATATATTAATACTATTATTACTAAATATGGTTTACTTGAGAAAGAACTAGGGATTTTAGTGCAAAGTCATTTTTATATCAATAAAGCATGAAAGACAAAGAAAAAATAAATTTAATTTTAGTCTGTGTTAATAGCAGCAAGAACCCAGAATGAGAGGTTGTAGTCCCACTGAGGCAATTGGTGTCACAGGTGATAGAGTATTAGGCCTGGGGCAGAAGACCTGCATTCAAATCTACCCTCACTTACTAACTGTGTGATCCTGGGCAAGTCACAGAATCTATCTGTCTATTTCCCCATTTCTAAAATGGGGATAATCATAGCACCTATTTTCCATGCTCAGTAAGTATTATGACCCAGCATGGCCCCAGAGAAGAGATACGAGGTATTATCTTCCTTCTCATCCTATCTCATCCTCCCTTTTTTTAAACAGATGGTAGATGATTAAGCATAGAGCCCTGTATATAATTTCTGATTTTTTCCTATGTGTTAGTTTTGTGAAACTTGTCTCTTTTCTTTTTATTTGACATTAAAAATTATGGCTCTCTGCAAAGGGGATAGATGGGAGGAGGGATGTAATAGAAGTAATGTAGGTGATATAAATACAAAAGACAAATAAAATTTTACTAAATGATCATAAAATTCACTTTATGTTTTTTCTCAGAAATAAAAGTCTGTCCCACTGGCTTGCAGTTTGCAGAACTAACTGTTCTCTGTTTTGGAATGTAATCCAACATTTACCATCTCTAGTTCTAATTCATCAATCAAAACTCAAATTTCTTTCAGCACTATATTTTTGTTGTTCAGTTGTTTTTCTGTCTTGTGCAACTCTTCTTGATCCCATTGACGATTTTCTTGGCAAAAATATTGGTGTAGTTTGCCATTTCCTTTTCCAGCTCATTTAGTGTTAAATGACTTGCCCAGAGTCATATAGCTGGAGTCTAGATTCACATTGGAACTCAGATCTTCCAGACTTCAGACTCAATCCTCTATTGATTTTATTCACCTAGTTGCCCACACACTGTATAGTGTAATTGATCTGGATTTTTAGGCCTCATTTGGACTCAGATATTTACTAATTTTGTGACCTTGGATTTAATGTTAATCTCTACCTCAGTTTCCTCATATATTAACTGGTAATGATAGCACTTACTTCCAGGGTTGTTATGTGAATCAATTGAGTTAATGTATGTAAAGCACTTTGTCTTTGACACATAAACATGGCCTCTAATATACAAAAACCAAACTCATTAACCTCCCATCTCACCAATCCATCCATCCACCATTTGGCTCCAACTTGCCTTCCAAGCTTTATTTCAATATTGTTCAGTGATTTCTACACCAATCTGTCCATCCACCATTTGGCTCCAACTTGCCTTCCAAACTTTATTTCAATATTGTTCAGTGATTTCTACATTCCATCTAAATTGGATGATTTATTATTCTTCCAACAAAACATTTCAACTCTTAACTCCTTAACTGTGAGGTCTTTGAAAATAAGGACTACATTTTGCTGTTCTTTGCAACCCAGTGCTTATCAC
Organism: Sarcophilus harrisii; assembly: GCF_902635505.1. NCBI lineage: Eukaryota > Metazoa > Chordata > Mammalia > Dasyuromorphia > Dasyuridae > Sarcophilus > Sarcophilus harrisii. The sequence goes on from NC_045427.1 coordinate 74,276,677, forward strand.
AATGAATGGTGCTTAATAAGAATTGTTTGGCCTTCATTCTTGAAGAAAGCTATAGCATCAGGAAAGTGATGTCATGACATGTAAATGAATTGCAATGAAGTGGGGGAGGGCTGTGCAAAATCACCAGCTTGACTTTCTCCTCCAGTTCATTTGGTTCCAGTGGCAAAATATAGATTGAAACAGTTGGAGATGACCCTGGATGCAGTGGGAAACCATGGTCTTTTTAAGCTAAGGTTTTTAACTCATCTTTGTTGACTGAGGCCATTCCTAATCAGTGATTCAGGCTAAGTAAAGAATCCAGGAGGCAGAAAATTACTTCTTTAACCAGTGAAGAAAATATTGCCTTTGGGTCAGAGCTAAGATGGCAGAGAATAGACAGGTCTTTATCTGAGCTTTTCCTAGTGTCCTTCAGATCTACACCAGGTAAAGCCTCTGAACTGGTTTTGGAGTGACAGAACCCACAAATATTTGGAGTGTAACAAATTTCTAGCAGAAAATATTTTGGAAGAACTTCAGGAAAGGTCTGTTTCAATTGAGCACAGAGGGAGGGGCCAAGTACAGGCACAGAGCAAGGACCCAGAGCAGTGTCTTCCCAGTAGGGAACCTACCAGGAGTCTCTTAGCTAAAATGCAGCACTATTGGCTACTTTGTCCTGGTTGGAAGCTAGTAGATTAACAGATTATCTGTGAGACATCGAATGAAAAAACAAAAGGCAAATAGTAAGCCTCTGAATCCCAGAATAGTTTGGGATTTGGCCATACCCACTCAGCATTAGCAGGAAGTCAGCACCACTGGCTCAGGGCAGCAAAAAGCTACTGTCCTCTGTAGAGGAAGCTTGGGAAAATCTCTTCTTTGCCCTAAGAGCAGACCTTGACCTTTAAAAAATGTGCAAAAAGCAAAAAGAACTTTTTATGGAGAAAAGAACAGACCTCAAACCCTGAGGATCCTAAAGGCAAATCATCTCCAGATGAAACCCCAAAGGATGATATGAGTTGGTTCCCATTTCTTGGGTTCTCTTAGAAGAATTCAAAAAGGTTCTTAAAAGAGAGTTAGAAGAAAAATGGGAATGAAAACTTTGCAAGAGGGTTTGAAAAAGGAAACAAATTATCTAAAGAAAACTTTAAAATAGTTTTACTAAAATGAAAAAAAAAACAATTCCTTACATAATAGATTTGACAAAAGGAAGAAAAGCATATAGCTCTTTACAAAATAGATTTGAAAAAGAAATCAGTTCACTGAAAACAGAATTTGTGGAAAGGAAAAGATCCAATGAACAAAATACCTCATTTAAAAGGTCAATTGGGCAAATGCAAAAGGAGATAAAAAAGCTGACTGAAGAAAATATTTGCTAAAATTACAATCGAACAAATGGAAATTAATAACTAAAAGAGACTTCAAACAAAATGAAAAAAATAAAAAAATAAAAGAAAACATATAATATCTCATTGGAAAAACAACTCACCTGGAAAACAGATCCAGGAGAGACAATCTAAGAATTATTGGACTAACTGAAAAAAATGATTTAAATAAGAGCCCAGACAAAATCAGGAAATCATCAAGGAAAACTGCCTTGAGGTCCTAGAACCAAAGGGTAAAATATCCATTGAAAGAATTCACCAATCACTTCTGAGACTCCAAATTATATTATATATGATTATATTGTTAAAAACTCTTTGTACAAACAAAACCAATGCAGACAAGATTAAAAGGGAAGCAATAAATTGGGAAAAATTTTACATTTAAAGGTTCTGATAAATGCCTCATTTTAAAAATATATAGAGAATTGACTCAAATTTATAATAACCCAAACTATTCTCCAATTGATAAATGGTCACAGGATATGAAGAGATAATTTTCAGATGAAGAAATTGAAACTATTTCTAGTCATATGAAAAGATACTCTAAATCACTATTGATCAGAGAAATACAAATTAAGGCAACTCTGAGGTTGTCAACTCAGATTGGCTAAGATGACAGGAAAAGATCATGACTAATGTTGGAGTGGATGTGGAAAACTGAGACACTAATCTAGTGTAGATGGAGTTGTGAACTGATTCAACCATTCTGGAGAACAATTTGAAACTATGCCCAAAGGGCTATCAAACTGTGCATGCCCTTTGATCCAGCAGTGTGTCTACTGGGTTTATATTCCAAAGAGATCATAAAGAGAAAAAAAGACCTACATATGCAAAAATATGTCAATCCTTTTTGTAGTGGCAAGAAATTGGAAACTGTGTGGATGCCCATCAGTTGGAGAGTGGCTGAATAAGTTATGGAATATGTATATTATGGAATATTATTGTTCTATAAGAAATGATCAGCAGCATGATTCCAGAGAGGCCTGGAGAGACTTACATAAACTGATACTAACTGAAGTGAGTAGAACCAGGAAAACATTGGACACAGCAACAACAAGATTATACAATGATCAATTCTGATGAACCCGACTCTTTTTAATAGTGAGGTGATTTAGACCAGTTCCAATGGTCTTGTGATGAAGAGAGCATTTGCACCCAGAGAGAGGACTGTGAGGACTGAGTGTAGATCATAACATAATATTTTCACCTTGCTGTTTGTTTGCATGTTGTTTTCTTCCTCTTTTTTCCCTTTTCAACATGATTTTTCTTGTGCAGCATGATAATTGTGAAATATATATATACAGAATTGTATGTATCTAACATTGCATTACTTGTCTTCCAGGGGAGGGGGTGGGAAGAAGGAAAGAAAAAAAAATTTGGAACACAAGGTTTTGCAGAGGTTAATGTTGAAAATAAACAGCTTTAATAAAAAAAAAGAAAAATTTAAAAAGTATGTAAGCTCCTTGAAGGTAGGAATTATTTTAATTTCACATCTGAACTCTCATTATTTAACATAGTGGCTAGCACATAGTTTGTTGAATGAATGAACATCCTCGATCTGTTTCATCATGAATAAAGGATTTCAGTATTAGAAATTTTTGGTACAATACTCTTTCTTCCACCTAAATATTACTTTGAATTTACTTTTTATTTTTGGATTTACTTATCTGATTTTACTTATCTTATCCCCAGACAATGTAAACTTCAGTCCCCAGAAAATGCGAACTTCTTTAGAATAGACTGTTCTTGATATTTTTCAGGGTATGAAAAATAGTAGTGCTTAATAAGTATTTCTTCAAGAAATGAATGAATTAAAGTGGATACCTCTCACCAGTGGTCTTCCATTCCATTTCATCTTGATAAAATGCCCACTCACTGGTAATATGGTAGAAGTAGCCTCTGAATTTTTCTTGTGTCCCTTTCTTTTCTTTACTATTAAAAATGATTATAGATATATGAATGCTAAACTTAGAGTCATGGAAATAAAATAAAAGAAAAGTTCATAGGATACTACTCTACATTTTCAAATGTCTGGAGAGCCTATTATCATCATGATGGTACTGATGAAGCTATAGTTTATTCTGGAATCAATGAGGTATATCCCACTCAATAAGTCCTCAATGCAATTACTGAAAACATAGACCAGGCATAGATCTAAACATTTTCTCTTCCCTCCCTGGGGTCTTAATGGAATGCCCTCCATTTTTTTTTCCAGCTAGTTCATTTTGAAGAGTATTTATTGCATGTTTACTCTATGTCAGATGCAGAATTAAGTATAGGGCATATAAAAATAATAAAAATATTCCTTGCTTTTAAAGAATTTAGATAGGAGGCACATAAATAAGTATAAATTCAGTAACTTTTTAGCACTCATCAGTTAAGTGGCCCAGTAGATAGAGCACCAAGTCTCATCTCAGGAAGACCTGAATTCAAATTCAACCTCAGATACTTACTTACAAGCTATGTGAACCTAAGCAAATCACTTAACCTTATTTGCCCCAGTTTTCTCTTCTGTGAAAATGAGCTGAAGAAGAAAATGGAAAACTACTATAGTATCTGTGCCAAGAAAGTCCCTTATGAGCTCATGAAGAATCTCAAACAGAAGAATTTTAAACAGCCAAACAACAACAAAACTCTTATCTACTATTAATATGGTTCTACTATCTATATTGTTGGAGGAACATGCTATATCAAGAGTCCTAGGGCTGCTAAAATTAGGGCATTGTCCTGGGCAATGCATATAACCAGGGACTAGCCACTGACTCCAGTCTTTATGAGCATATAAAGGATGCATCCTTACATAGAAGGGGCCATAGAGTTTGTATCTGGGAGAGTTGTGATAACATGCAATGGAAGTGTCTTCTAGAGAATTTGGATTTTAAAACTGAACTGACTTGGAACTCTCTGTGTAGACATTCTATAATTGGTTCCAGTCGATTAACCATATCATGAAAAAGAATCAAGTTTGATTGAGTAGCTACATTCAAATGATACTATTTATCCTAGTCCTCTCTTGTTTTCCTTATATGATCTGTTATGTGGCTCTCTCTCATTTTCCTTTATGTAGATTCTTCTTGGCTGATAGCATCCTATGAAAGATAGTATGGTGAATGAAGAGGTCTTGGGCTCTCTGCCTCTGAAAAAGCCAGGGAAAGGTCTATGCTATGTAGAAATTGTATAAAGCCTGAATCTACTTTTCTTAGAGATTGAGATGATATAGAAGAGAATGTTCCTGGAAGTGCTGCACATAAGGATAATATTTTGCTTTCTGTTCTTACCACAGCTTAGACATAAATACCTTTGGGGACTAGTTATTAACTGGTGGCTAGCTGTGTGTGGGAACTGCATCTGGAATAGAGGCTTAAGCCAAGGTATTAGAGAAAGATACTTTGATCCCTCAAATACAATCCTAAAACTCTAAGAAGAAGCTGTAACTGACCTTACAAGATTGAGCTCAGAGCATATTCACTACCCGTGGCTAATGAGGGACATTATTAGGGTTCATATTTGGGTATCCTAAATCTAATAATCAAATATTGTTCTTTTTCACTATAGTAGAATCAACTTCTTCATTTGACAGGTGAAAAAAGAGAGAGAGACTCTTGGAGATCAAGCAATTCGTTCATGTTCACTTTGCTGGAATTGAATACTTCTAACAACACTCCCCAGTGCAGCTGAGTTAGATTAAAGTATAATTTGAATATTTAATAAAATGAAAACAAATACAATATAACATAGATAATGTTAACACAGAGTTTTCTAACTCAGTATGCACCCATAAGGAATCTGAGCAATTTAGTGATTCCATTTCTATCTGAGTTTGAAACAATTGATATAAAACACAGCTTTTTCTTGCTTTTTCTCCTTAGGTGATTCTAACCTGTTTTCCCATCAGTACTTTATGGGAACACTTAAATGGTAAAGTGGGAAAAGCCACTGATCATTTGGAATTTGCCTACATTTCTATTTCTTTTTCCCTGAACAAAGACAAAAGCTTACTTGGATTTTATTCAGATAAATGATGTGGTATAAAGTAAGAAACAGAGTGTTAACTTGAGTGTCAGGAGATCTGGGTTCCAGTTACATTCCCAGTCTTGGCCTCTCCTGCCCATTTCTAAAGGAGGCAACTAAGTTAGGTGCTTCTGAAAATGACATCTAAAATTTGCCCCTGGGGATTTGCTCAGTCCTTTGTGGAACTATGAGAAGCAGCTTATTCCTTTCCTTTGGGCCCATATGGTTAATTAACATCTAGCTTAATGTCTGGGGGAAAGGGAATAATTTGGAGTAGGTCTGCTTACCTTGCTAGGGCTCTAGCCAAGCTTTAACTCTTTGGCTGATTTAATTGGCTGCTTGGCTAATTATGGGACTGCAATCCCAATTTAGGAAGGCTGATTGCTGCCTGCCCTGAGAGGCTTCTTTGCTTTGCTTGGACTAAACTCTCATTCCTAAAATTTAGAAAACAGAAGTAGGATCTGGGAGAAGGGACCCATAAGCAGAGAATACCTCAGTGACTCTTTGGAAATTTGAATGAGAGATGTTGACACTTTTTCTATTGGCAAAACCTTTTTCTAGTTGTTTATCAAGGAAGATGGTTTTTCAGGGACACAGAGAACATCTGTTAATGAAATACTGTTCAAGGTCAACATCAAAAATCACCTCAACAACTCTGTCAGCCCCTGAGAATTTCCTCAGAATTTTCTCACTGCAAAGAAATAATGAGAGAGATGGTCTTCAAGGACTAATTGTATTTATCATATGGTTAATAAGCATGTCCTGTTTGCAGAGCACTGGTGTTAGATATGGGGGAAAGGAAAATCAAATTATTAAAAGAAGGCCTGGACTTTGAGTTATATGACCTAGGATTAAACCTTCCATCTGTTGCTCATCCCCTGTAAGTCACTTTCTCTTTTGTCTTCAATTTTTTCACTTACAGTATAAAATGAGATTGGGATTCAGTTTGGACTAGATAATCTATAAGTTTATTTAACATCTCATGATCTTATGTACCACTCCTGTACATTTATTATGATAGGATATTGTCTTATATCTATCAATATTTAGGTGGTAAATCATTATTGAACTATAACTACCATTAAGACAGGGATCTTGATATTTGAATTTCTAAGATGATAAGACTTAGAACTTTGTCTTCTGGGTCTAAGAGAACTAAACAATGTTCTTTAATGATTTCTTGAAAATGTCTTTCTTTTTTTCTTTGTTTGAGGCATTAAGAAACCTAATGATTCTTATTTTTTTTCCACTTCAATCTACCTTCCAGCTCAAATTTTTTGATTACAAGATATCTTATGTTTTCTTTCTCTTTTTTTTTTTCAGCCCTTCAACTTTGCTTTAATGTTTCTTGTTGTCTCTTGGTGTCATTAGTTTCAATTTGATCTATTCTATGTTTTTTAGGGGCTGTGCTAAATTAGTTAATTCCTTTTCTAATTCTCTTCCATGACTCTCATTTCTTTTCTGAAATTTTTCCTCAAGAGTTCATTTATTTATAAGAAAACAATTCTTTTGACTTAAAAACTCTTGCTTAATGTTTTCCAGTCATTCTGATTGGACTTTAACTGAAACTTGTGTTTTACTGAAAATTTGCTTGCAAATGTTTTTAAAAAGTACTTTAAAATTTAAAAATTACTTTAAAAAGTAATTTTCTTTATTTGCATTTTTATTTTGAGATTCTCTAATAACATAGAAGGTTCTTTATAGTGGAATTCTTATCTTGTTTACTTATTCTTTCAACTAATTTCCTGATTTCAGATTTGATATTAATACTAAGATCTTCACACTTATGATTCTCTTCATCTCTTCTCTTCAAATCTTCTCTGATTTGGTTTTCATTGCTATTTTCTTGGGAAAATCATGTTATATTACTTCAGGATTTAGGAATAAGCTTGAAATCTGCAAGCCTTCAGTAACATGAAAGTGGTCTAATCCAGGGCAAATTTTGATTTGTTCCTCCCTTCATTTAAGCCTTGCAAGTCCCTAACCTAAATTTGTAGCTAGCCAACAGTAGAATCCTGGACTTAGTCCCTATTAGTCAGCTACAAGCTCTTCTGATTCGGTATGGAACTTTAGGCTTCCCTTTGTTCTGGGTTTCCTTTCCTGGTTATTCTTTCACAGGTTTTAAATTGCAACAGAAGCATCATCATCCCTATTTTACAGTTTAGGAAATTAAGGTTCAAAAGGTAAAATGAGTCACTCATAATTACACAGTTGCTAAATGTCAGAGGAAGGATTCAAACCCACCTTTTTCCTGACTACAATAGGTAGTCTTCTCTCCTTTTTTCTTTTTTTTTCCTTCTCTTCTTTTCCTGTTCTTCTCTGCTCATGGTAGGGGAGAAGTTGGGAGTTGGGATGGTCTGAAAAAACAGCATTGCTGCTTACCTCTGAACTTGTTTCTTGGAGCACCATGCAGGTTTTCTTATCCAGGTATACTACAACTGAGGGAATAGCTTCCCTTATCAATCCATCTGGAAATGAATTGACTAATGGGTATGAAAGTTGCTAATTGGTACCTGTGTGTACTTCTGTCCTTCTTTTCTCATAGTACACAGTTTCTTCATGGGCAATAAAATTCATGAGGTGGGGTTATACAGATCTTATGTATCCAGACCTCTGACTTTCTTTGTATACAAAAGCGGGCAAATCAAATAATTCACTGTGATTCACTTTTTCTGTATATCACCATCAAGATTTAGTCTGGCATATTTTCTGTATCTGTTCTGGAAGAGATCTTTTAAAGGAAGAATTTGTTGCTCTGCTTCCTATTATTTCAATGTCTTTGTTCCACTCTCCTTACAGTCAACACTGAATTATGCTGCCAATAAGTTTGGTTTGGATCATACCAATTTTGAGATATTAGTGAGATAACCAAGTAGAGAAGTTGTAGAGAAAGTTGGACATAAGAGTATAGAGCATGAAAGAGATGTCAGAGATATAGATGGAAATTTGAGTCTTCTTGCATAGAGGTAGTAATTGGGTTGGGAGTAGGGTTAGTGGGATTATCCAAGAGAAGTATAAACCAAGAGAATCCAGGGGACACCCACATTACTAAATTAAAAAAAGAGTAAGAGACCATCTAAAAAGAAAGATTTTTTTAAAAGTGATTAAAGAATCAGGAGAAGGACTAGAAGAGCAAAGTATTTCTTAAACCCAGGGTAGAGGGAATATTTCTGAGAAAGAGTTATCACCAATGTAAAAGACTAGTAAGAGGTCAAACTGAATGAGAACTAAAGTGCATTCAATGCCATATGCAATTTAATTTTATTCATATGTTTTCTAAATTGATTGTGGATGAGAGAAATGATTATTTAGAACCAGTGATTTGAGGAGATCCAAGAGTTCCCTCTTTTTCTACAATCTTCATTTCAAAGTTTGGTCTTTTGAAGGACATTACTGATAATGCAATTAAATTAAATTTCTTCCATCTTTTTCAGACCCCAACCAAACTTCCAAAGAATTTAAGGGAAAACTACCATTTTTCTTCTCCTCAAACTTAGGTGGAAGATAGAGATTTTTTGGTTTGGATTTTCTGAATCTAAGGGTAACTTAAAAATAAATGTCATAATGAAGGTTCACTAAAATAGGTCCAGCCCCTTCATTGTAATAATATGCTCTCTTTTGTTGTTAACTAAGCAGAGTTGATTGCCACCCTCTGAAACACCCACTTTTCCAAGGCCATATAAGCTTTGAACAACCACTATGAGGGTCTTTGGCATTTGAGAGTACCACTGACCTCCTTTCTGGAAATATCATTATTAATGAAGTGACTAACTACCCAGAAATTACATCTCTCAAACTTTTTAAACCTCACTTGGAAAGAATTTTATACTCAGGGGCCATTGTTCTAGCCCTGACTCTGCTATCAAATAAATGGCTATGGACCTTTCAACGAAATATCTCCCTTCTCTGGACCTCATTTTTCTCACTTTTAACTGAGTAGTGGTCAAGATTATTTCTACAATCCTTCCTAGCTCTGTCATTCTGTGAGTCTTTAAAAAAAGTTTTTCTTTGTTTATTAATGAAAAGTAACCAGAGTGGAGACTAGAGTTAGCCCAGCATTCATTTTATCTTTACTTGAATTTGGCTGACTTGAGGTCTGGATTTCTACCAAATGATTGGCTCCCTCTCATTCACACAATATGAAGGGTGAGGCTATTCTCTAAGCATGGATTTATAAAGCTTTATTAGGAATTACCTCAAATCTTTCAAAAACTTAAATAAAGTGACCAGTTTACACCACAGAAGTACTTTTTTTAAAAAGAGAGATGGAGAGAAAGAATTAAAATGGATTTGTTTTTGAGACTGTTAACTCTAGTCTGAAGATAATTGGCAAGTCCCTGGGGTGTCTCCAACCCAGTGCTGGGAATTTCTGCCTTTGGTTCTGAGCCAAGGAATGGCAATGAAGGCCTCCTTGGAGATCTTAGTGGCCTCCTCTGTCCCACCCCCACACAAAAGGAGAGAGGCTAGAGATTCTGTATCTTTTTGGAGTTGCTTATTTCTCTTTCTCCCCCACAACCTCCAGGGAATCTCCCAAAGTTCTTATGAAACCTTTTTGTGACTGTTTCTCCCTGACGTTTTTAGTTACAAAAGTTCACTTATAAAAAGTTGATTATAACCTGATTCAGCATGAGTCTGTGAAAGGAAGGCAGGCCTTTCCAGCCTGGGTTAGAAGTGAAATTTTCCAGTCCTTCTCTCCCTACACTCAGTATGTATTATTGTTGCCTTCATTATATCTACTCTGTAGTATCCTGTATGTACCTTGTATATCCCTACCTGTTACTTATTCACCTTGCAGGTTACTCAAGCAAATAAATTCTTCTCTATGGGTTTTAGCTTCCTCTAATTGGTTCATTGCCCCACCCCCATTAGAATGTAAACTTTTTGAAGGCCAGGATTGTTTTCTTTTATTGTATCTCTAGCTATTAATACAGTGCCAGGATATAGTACTTACTTAAGGAATTCTTACTAATTGATTCTGGCTAGTCAGGCTTCTAGTATTTTCTAGATTGGAAGAACTTACCTTATCTTTAGTTCTGTGGGCAGAATGTAAAATTTGTGGGGGTATTGTAGTCACAGTTAAACAACTAAAGAAACTGGAGGGATCTTAGAAATCATCATATCTAATTGTTGCCTATATGTGTCAGTGTGTGTGTGTGTGTGTGTGTGTGTGTGTGTGTTTGTATATACTTATATTTGTTTTTATTTTTAGTTTTTATTTTCTTTTTTATATATTTAGAACTTAAATGCAAAATAAGAAAAAAAGAACAAAATAGAAAAAGAAAGACAGGAAGAAAAACAAAAAAAATTGTCATATGACCAACAGATTCAAAATTCAAAATATGTGGAATCAAAATACATAAAAATCAATTTCTGTTTCAAAAAAGCATATATAATAATAAAAAGTATTGAATTTGTCCATTAAGTATCCATTAACTATCACCTTTTTATAGATTTTATAAGAAGCTAGGGCCTATGAAGGGGATACATTAGCCCAAAGCCAGAGAGAAGAGCTGATCCTTGATTCCTGGTCAAAAGTCTTTTCTGTTCTAGGTTGGTTTGTTTTTATTTTTTTAAGGTTCATTGGTTGACCCCACAGAAGGAAGGTCCCATGTAAAGGAATACAGAGCAAGCAGAAACTTCCATGGTATAATTTAGAGGGCTCTGAAAGGCCACAAAATATACTCCCTCCTGGCTTGCCTGAAATCCATCCCTCTATTTGAGTCAGTTTTCCGGATTCCTGGAGGCTACTGTAAAATACAAATATGGCTTTGGGAAAAGTAAAAACCACCCACTGACACCTCAGCTGGGAGTGGCCCTATAGATTAGTTTTCATGCCTGGCACAGACCTTAGTGAGGTTTGATGGGCAGACATTTGCCAAGAAAGAAAGAAGGAAAAATAGGCGATGAGGAAGAGGAATGTGGGGGAGGGGGGCCTTGGTGGAAAACTGACAAAGGGAGGGGGAACCTCCAAGGGAGGGTAGCATTTAAACTGATAAGGGTCCCCAAAGACAAGAGGAAAACTGTCTCCTCCCCAGTTTGAACTAAGGCCAATTCTGCTTTTACATTTCTTTAATTTTGCAATTTTTGAGCCAATCCAAGAATTCTTAAGAGAATCATGGAATCTTAAAGCTGGGAGAGACCCTACAGCTTCCTATTGGTTTCAAGTTCTGTCCTCCATAATTAGTCAGGACAAGGTCAATCCTTTTTCCTTCTGATACTTGAAGCCAGTTATCATTCCCAGAGTTATCTTTTCCTCGAGGCTAAGCATCCTTCATTCCGTTTGCTGATCTAAGTGGCTTGGTTCTAGGCAAATAAGAACAATTATAATAACAGTAATAATAGCAGGTAGAACTTTGAGGTTTGGATACCACTTTACATGTTGTCTCACAACAACCCTGGGAGGGAGGTGATATAATTGCCTTTCCATTGGCTATTCTAGAAAGCTGGAATGATTTCTTTTTCTACTTACCATCCTTGTCTCTTTTCAAATCCCAGCTTCTGCAAGAGGACTTGTCTGGTTCCCCATCCCCACTCCAGTTATAGTGCCATCCCTTTGAAGTTACCTATCATGAACAACACTTATATAACTTGTATGTACACATTTTTTGCATGTTGCCTCCTCCATTAGAAAATGAGCTTCCTGATGGAAAGAACAACATTTTTGCCTTTCTTTGTATCTCTAGAACTTAGCATAGTGCTTGACACATAATAAGTCCTTCAGAAATATTTATTCTTTATCAATTATTATTATCTTAATTTTCTAGCTGAGAAAACTGAGGCTAAAAAAGTTTAGAGACTTACCCAGTGTCAGAATGCTAGTATGAGTAGGTACAGTAAATCTCCAATTACAATATAACATCGTCCAAATGCTTTTATTCACCATCTTGATGACCTTTGTTTGTATCTATTCTGAGTAAGTTTTCAAGAATTCTGTTACTTAGAACTTATGAAATACTATAATATTACAGAATCATAGACTTTAAGCCAAACAAA